>NC_134593.1:46459272-46749272 GCF_037038515.1 Microtus pennsylvanicus
GACAATCACCCCATGTCAACTGTAAACGCATCATCACTGTAGTGGAGAAGGGACTCAAGGCTCCCCACTGGCATGCCTTTGACCTGGAAAGTTATGCAATCTTGAGAGCAGTGGGGAAGAGCAGTGTGGGCAGGCTGGCCCTCTCAGAAAAGAAATCAGAAGCGCTAGAGTAGGAAGGAAATGTGAACGAGTAAAGAATGGGGCATAGCAAGGCTTCTCACTGTGAGCCCAGTCGTCCATTGAAAAGAGACATTTCTTCAATAGAGAAAACTGTGTTTTGTTTTCTGAAATGTTTATCTATCTATATCTATCAACTATATCCACTGATTCCATTTGCATAATTCCCATCTCTTCTTGTGGCTTTTATCACTGTCATATATCCTGGAAGAGAGGTAACCAGTGACATAGACAAATGACAGAGAAGTGTTTGTGACTATATCCATTACACAAAAGATAAACATTTTAATAATCATAAGTGATCCCACTATAGCAATAGCAACATAACCAACTATTAATTTATTAACATTTATAAAAATTGACAGGATGCTTCAGTTAAAATCACTGTTTGAAGTCTCAAGAAGCCCACATGCAAAATTTAAGTTAATAAAATTATACGTTCATTTCTCCAAAATTCTCTGAAAGTAATTGTTATAAATCTTCAATCAAGCATATGATATCATTAGTATTTATTATTAAAAATCTTCTATAAACATTAATATCACTTCTGTCACAGAATAATAACCTGTTTTTCTCATGTTTTGCAAGCGCAAATGCCATTGTACGTGATTTCAAAAAGGACTATCTGAACTATTAAAGTTAAATGAATTCAAAACTATGAATATGAATGAGTATCAATTTCATCATTTCTGTATCCCTTGCTGTACCGATACCAAAAACTAATATGAAATGGTCCAAACTGAATTGGTCAAGCTTCCAGGTTACAAATATTTGAGAAAAAAATACATATATCTCATTTGCTCAGGGAACAGCTTATAAATTGGACATTCACAGAGGCATAAGATCATTAACTATCCTCTCAGAAGTCAATTTTATGCTTCCTAAATTAGATCTAGAGCTGGGCTATTTTAAGACTATGGTTTAGAATAATATTCTGATCTTATGAAATCACTTTTAGGTCATTTTCTGCTAAACCACTAGCAATTCAATAACAACTATTGAAAACAAAGAAGAATCAATAAAACTAAGTTGTAGGAAACTTTTGTGTAGATATTACTACTAAACTTCAGAAGGTTTTATAAGTCAAGGTACAGCCAGATGTAGCTTTGCCTGTGTATCATTTTACACAAAAATCAGCTAGTGGAATTGTGGGTATGTGTATCCTAAATTTAGTCTCATCTCTTCTAATTCCAATGTATATTTCTTCTACATTTTTGTGTGATTTTATTAATTAAAAGCCATTTAAATTCATATCTATGAACTCTGTATATGTGTTCCTTCAATTACTGTATAGGGCCTGCAAAATTGCCACTTAAGTAAATGTTTGTTCATTTGCTCACATTTCTAACATCCTGATTGGTGCCTTTTACTTGACATCATTTGTGGTATTAATTAATTATCTGTGTATTCCCACAATTCCGATTATACACAGATTTAGTTTTTCCCTCCCTTTCTTCTCCTAGCCTTGGTGAGGAGTTGAAATTTGGTCCCAGCATAGTGGATATATCATCTCTAACTGCAATCCTCTGTTTTCAGTTTAAATGAGTGGGTTCTCTTAATGATAGAGTTGAAAAATGATTTTGTTTTTTTAAAGAAAACTGCTGCTGCCTATTAGAACTAATATACTCATGGGTAATGAAGACAACAAAATGAAAAATGACCAGAAAGTATAATGCTATGACATCTTGTTTATTTCCCAGTAAATTAAAGACACTCCTACTACTTAGGGAAAATGCAAGGAACATTATAAACCCAACAGATAAAAGACAGATCAAAGAAATTATTGACCTGTAAACCCCAGAAGAATGTTAACAAATGATGCTATTTTATTCTCCCAAAGGTAACACATTATAAATTATGTACATAGTGAAAAATGATAAAGCTCTATATAATGGTAATATTTTTCTAGCCTACAAAAGACCCCAGTTCAATTACATGTGTAACAGCTGCAGAAACTCCATATTAGACCTGCTTTGCTTGCTTTTATGCCTCCCTCTCTCAGTACCTTTATGCTTTCATTTTGTCCTCTTCTCAATGTTGCCCATTTCTACAGCTCAACAGGTCCCACAAAAATATCTGCTCATTTTAGTGTTGTGCTGCCTAAGGCAGTAAATGAAGATTCCAGCTGAGCTAAACAGTCTACTTGTGCTTTGCTAAAACATTATGCGTTTTTGCTATGCTTGCAGGATTTTCCCATTATAGCCCTCTTCAAGATTCTATCACCTTTATAGCCCATCTATATTTCCCCCACAGTGCTCACAGGTATTCTTGAAAAATGTGAACTCTGCATTCTTCTCTACAGATGTTGATTTGGATTCCATCTTCTGAGCCGGGAGACTTCTAGATTTCTGTTTCTGTGATGGACAGTGATTTCCTCTGATATTTCTAGTACAGCCATGAAAACACTGGACAAGGTTAGTGATATGTAAGAAAACTTGTTAGGTTTTCTAGACACTGTTCTATAATGAAATTACATTGTTATCAGCAAAGAATATATACATGTTAGGGAACTATAAATAAAGTAACTTCTAATATGCATAGATACTGTACACAATCTTTTACAATAAAATATTTATGTTGCAACATGCCATAGGTATGTGTTCCTTGTTTTTCTTGCCATTTTCCATCATTGTGCATTATGTAAGAATAAAACATTGTGTCAAGCACACCATGACAGAAATATCTTTCTCAAAATGCATATAACCATATAACATTGTACTAGCATACTTGCACATTCCATGATTTTGGCTTTTTGTTGTTGTTGATTTAAAAAGGACTTGCTGAGTTTTAGTTTCCAGGCTGGAATGCAGACATGCTGTCCCCATGCAAGAAAAATAAAAGAGAATACACTGAAACTCACCTCTTATTCTGTCATAGAACAGAGGTCACAGAAACAAACCATTACCCTCTAAACTGAAGAGTCAGAGAGGAGGAAACAGAACTGTACCACACTTGAGCTGAAGTTTAAGACTAGAAATTCTGCCTGGAACAGAGTACAAGGGAGATTATCTTAACATCAGCTGAAAATTTGCCAAAGGCTCACAGTATGCAAGTCGGAACCTTGAAAGCACCAGAGAGGCCATTTCAGAAGTGATTATATGCATTCATACTTTAACCTTCACAACTCGACTAGGCACTCACAGAGAAGTTCAGAGAGAAATATGCTGATGCCTCCAATAAAGTGGAAAATTTACACATTATAAATTTGGTTGAGACCAATCTCTCTTTCGCAGGCAGTTTGTAAAAGAAACAGATTTCTAGAGTTTAAGATATTGGGATATTGTTCAACACTATTTGTCATGAGAGAAAGGATTTCTACAACTCTTTCTCCTTCTAAACCCTGTTGTACCTAATAGCGGAAACAAACAATAAAACTGGGAAACTTATATGCTAAAAATGGTTTTCAGAAAGAAAACTCTAGAGAGATCTTAAGACAATAAAGCAGATAAAAATACAGACACAGCATAGCAGCAAACAGAAGTACTAACCACTCACACACCAAAATGCTACATGGTCCAGTTTCTTTATCCACTATATTACATAACTTTTTTAAAAAAAATCCTGGTTGCATACTAAACTGAAAATAACAAAACAAAACAAAAATAAATTAATTAATTAATTAATTAATCAATCAATCAAACCATGAGGGGAAAGAATAGGACCAGATTGCTACCAAAAAAAATCAAAATATTATAAAAACAAAATAAGCAGACTATTATTAATTCCCTGGAGATCAATTAAAACAAATAAAATGCATATTGAATAATTCTATGAACTCTTTGTATTCCAGCTAAAATGTACATATCAGAACAAACAAGCTTAACATCTACAGATGAAAAACAAGTGATTTTATCTTTCTGAATCTGTAATTAATACAGATTTTTCCAGCTCTATCGATTTGGTTATGAACTTTACACATTCTTTTTTTTTTTTTTTTTTTTTTTTTTGGTTTTTCGAGACAGGGTTTCTCTGTGGCTTTGGAGCCTGTCCTGAAACTAGCTCTTGTAGACCAGGCTGGCCTCGAACTCACAGAGATCCGCCTGCCTCTGCCTCCCGAGTGCTGGGATTAAAGGCGTGCGCCACCATCGCCAAGCAACTTTACACATTCTTGAGGGCAACATTATCATTCCACACATTCTAACTTCATTTAAGCTAAATATGTATGTATGTAGGTATGTATGTAATATTAAGGTTGTAATTTTATGAAAATAGAATAATGTGATTCCTTAAATCATTTTTCAAGTTTCTTATGTGGTATTTTTAGTCTGCTTTTCATCTCTGTCTATTCAGCTTTCTCCTGAATCCACGGTGAAAGTGCTTCACAACATTAATCTTATTTTTTTTTCATAGACCAATGTCCTGCTTGCTATTCAGCCCTCCAGAGCTCATTTATCCCCCCCATCTTACATTTTCCTTTTGACCCCAATTTGACCTTGACTTTCCTTGTTTCTGGGTTTACTCCAGGTTCTGTACACAAATACAAAGATTTAGCACTAGTAATACATTTAGAAGAATACACGCAGCATTTGTCTTTCTGGGTCTCCATGACCACATTCAGTATAAGATTTCATAGGTCCATCAAATTACATGAAAATTTCATGATTTAATTTTGCTATATAGCTGAATATAATTCCTTTACATATATGCAACACATGTTCATTGTTACTTATAGAAATATTGGTTATAATGGTTGTTCTTGGATGTCAACTTAACTTTGTCTAGAATTAAATAAAAAGCAAATGTCTGGGCACACCAGTGAGGGGTTTTCTATTAATTAAGTCATTTGACGTGATACAATTTTAACTGGGATTTTTGACGTGGGAAGATTTACATTTAATCTGAGTCACACCTACTGCTGTTGGACTATATAAGGGACATGGAGTAGGAAGCTTATCTATCTTTGCAATTTTGCTCTTGCTCTCACTATCATTTCATTCCTTCACTAACATTAGATCTTACTTCTGGATTCTGAGAATCCAGAATCTTGCTTGAGAATAACTGAGACATCAGCTTAATGGGCTGAGAAACTACTACATGCCTCAAACTTCCATCAGTAGGCAGCAACTCTTGAAGTTGCTGGACTAAAAGCCTCTAATCCAACCAAATAAATTATATATATATATATATATATGTATATGTATATATGTATATAGTGTGTGCATATACAGATTCCCATACTTGTCCATCTTTGTTAAAAAAAATGGCCTCATTACAATTTAGATAATTTAAATTGGCCACCTAATGGCATCTTTGATCCCAATATTCCAGGGAAGTTTTAAACTACCCTCAGCACACAGGCAAATGAAAGAAGTTTCCAAGACTTTTACTATCTAAGCTCTAAGCCTAAGCCCTCCTTGCTGGTTGTTCACCTGCTCACATGTTCCTGGCTATGCCATCTGAGCTGGAAGAACAGTCCACTTCTGCTCTGGATCCAGCTAGCGAACTTTCGCCTTTTCAACCTCAGTGGGCTGCAAAATGAGGTATTCATATGTTTGTGGGTTAGAATCTGGGTCTTCTATACGATTCCATTGGTCGACTTCGATAAAGGAGCTAAAAGTATACAATGGAAGAAAGAAAGTATCTTCAACAAATGGTGCTGGCACAACTGGATGTCAACCTGTAGAAGAATGAAAATAGACCCATATCTATCACCATGCACAAATCTCAAGTCCAAATGGATCAAAGACCTCAATATCAATCTGAACACACTGAACCTTATAGAAGAGAAAGTGGGAAGTACCCTACAAAAGATGGGCACAGGAGATCGCTTCCTAGGTATAACCCCAGCAGCACACGCATTAAGGGCAACCTTGAATAAATGGGACCTACTTAAACTGAGAAGCTTCTGTAAAGCAAAGGACACTGTCACTAAGACACAAAGGCAACCTACTGACTGGGAGAAGATCTTCACCAATCCCACAACAGACAACGGTCTGATCTCCAAAATATATAAAGAACTCAAGAAACTAGACTTTAAAATGCTAATTAACCCAATTAAAAAATGGGGCACTGATCTGAACAGATTTCTCAACAGAAGAAGTTCAAATGGCCAAAAGACACTTAAGGTCATGCTCAACCTCCTTAGCAATCAGGGAAATGCAAGTCAAAACAACTTTGAGATACCATCTTACACCTGTCAGAAAGGCTAAAATCAAAAACACCAAGGAAAGCCTTTGCTGAAGAGGATGTGGAGTAAGAGGAATACTCATTCATTGCTGGTGGGAATGCAAAGTTGTGCAATCACTTTGTAAATCAATGTGGCAGTTTCTCAGAAAATTCGGGATCAACCTATTCCAGGATCCAGCAATACCACTCTTGGGAATATACCCAAGAGATGCCCTATCATACTACAAAGGCATTTGTTCAACTATGTTCACAGCAGCATTATTTGTAATAGCCAGAACCTGGAAACAACCTAAATGCCCCTCAATGGAAGAATGGATGAAGAAAGTGTGGAATATCTACACATTAGAGTACTATGCTGCGGTAAAAAACAATGACTTCTTGAATATTGCATGCAAATGGATGGAAATAGAAAACACTATCCTGAGTGAGGTAACCCAGACCCAAAAAGATGAACATGGGATGTACTCACTCATAATTGGGTTCTAGCCACAAATAAAGGTCAGTGAGTCTATAATATGGTATCCTAAAGAAGCTAAATAAGAAGGTGAACCCAAAGAAAAACATATAGCTATCCTCCTGTTTATGGGAGTAGACATGATTGCCGGGCAAAAAATTGGGATCTTGGGGGTAGAGTGGGAGGGGGGTAAGGGGAGATGGGGAGAGAAAGTGAGAAGGGGAGGATGGGGGTAACTTGGGGAAACGGGATGATTGGGATAAAGGAGGGTTGGATAGGGGAGCAGGGAAGCACATATCTTAATTAAGGGAGCCATCTTAGGGTTGGCAAGAGACTTGGACCTAGAGGGGCTCCCAGGTGCTCAGGGCGATGTCCTCAGTTAGTTCCTGGGGCATCTGAGGATAGGGAAACTGAAATGACCCTATCCTATAGCCATTCTGATGAATATCTTGCATATCACCATAGAACCTTCATCTGGCGATGGATGGAGATGGAGACAGAGACCCACACTGGAGCACCGGACTGAGCTCCCAAGTTCCCAATGAGGAGCGGAAGGAGGGAGAAGATGAGCAAGGAAGTCAGGACCATGAGGGGTGCACCCACCCACGGAGACAGTGGGGCTGATCTATTGGGAGCTCACCAAGGCCAGCTGGACTGTGACTGAAAAAGCATGGGATAAAACCGGACTCTCTGAACATGGCGGACAATGAGGGCTGCTGAGAAGCCAAGGACAATGACACTGGGTCTTGATCCTACTTCATGTTCTGGCTTTATGGGAGCCTAGCCAGTTTGGATGTTCACCTCCCTAGACCAGGATGGATGCGGGAGGACTTTGGACTTTTCACAGGGCAGGGAACCCTGACTGTTCTTCAGACTGGAGAGGGAGGAGGAGAGGAATGGAAATAGGGGGAGGGAAATGGGAGGCTGGGAGGAGGCGGATATTTTTTTTTCTTCAATAAAAAAAAAAATTAAAAAAAAAGATGAAACACGACCTGAACAGAGGTAAGCTTGTCTGACATTTCTTAATGTGTAACAGCTCCATATACGTTAAGATCTCATTCTGCCACCACAGATATGTAGAATGTAACATATATCATAGTTTAAATGATTTTTTCACTTTAAAGGAAACTATGGGGAATTATTAATGTTTGATTTTTTCCTACAAATTTACCTCACTATAGTCCATGTCTATCAGTTTTATAAATATTTCAATGCTGAGTTAAAAATGAAATTTACATATAAGCTATCTTAAAGGAATAAATGTAACACAATTATATTTTCGATTAAAATCAGGTCAACATAGTATAATTATGTTTACCAAGTTAAATATTAAGTTATTTTTTATTCATTTTAAGTTAATGATGTGGTTTTAGTTTCATAAAATTGCATATTAATTACATAATCAGGTGAAATTTAACTAGAAGAGAATTGCATTTTAAGATTCTCTTATGAATTGCTTATATCATTAAAATTATATTGCTCTGTAAATAACTAGAGAAATAAACAATATTTTTCTTATATTTGCATTTAGAATTGTTTTTAGCCATGTATATCTTAAAAGATAAACATAATTGCTTATCAGTTATTATTATTTCTTCCCCAATTATATATTCTTTCTGTTTTATTTAAACAACCAAAATCTTCACATTTGGGTTTACCTGCATTTATCTGAAGGATTGAATTTTATGTTACCACTCTCAAGAACTCTGCAAATATTCTTTTTCAGAAAATTAGAAACAAAACAAATTTAGTATCAAAGGGAGAGAGTCTATCTAAACCAAGCAATAAACAGTTCAGGATATTATCATGAAAGAATATGAGAAAGGTAATCTCCAGAAGAACAGAGCAATAAAAGAGAGGGTTGTCCAAACTCTTCATTAATAATTGAAACATGGGTGCATACGTGTAGTGCTTTGTAAGTAATGAACACCAGCCATGAATATTAAACAGTTTGCTTATAAAAATTGTGTCCTAAATTATGCCCAAATGTTAACAAGGATGTCTTATATTTGACAGAACAATGAGGGACATAAATATTTCAAAGCAGCAAGCATGGCAGGTAGAAGCAAAGGAAACACAAGGCAGTTTCCACGTTGATCTAATGCTTCAACCTTCAGACATGTGGTTTTAAGTTTAATAGGAACAAAGTGCTTCCTCATCAAAGCCTGTGTTTATATCAGTGACATCAAAGCTGTACTGGGATCTCTTTAAAGTACACTTATCAGACAAATAATGCATACAAAAGTGATGTGCCTTAGAGGAATGAAAGAAATCGACACATGAAACAACTTGTTTGAAGAAATGATTTCCTTAACGATTAATGTACTTTTATTCTGATTTTCTGACTCATCTACGCATAAAGATATATGTAGTCTGTGAAATTTCTCAAATGTATTATTGTATACACATAAAGACAAACATACACATACATATACACAAATATACAGAAATTCAGACACAAGAAAAAGATCAAAATTTGTAGGTACATGAATCCATGAATCTAACAGAAATTTCAGTGTGGCTATGCTGGCACAATTTTGAAAAATACTGCGATAACATTATTTCAAATTGTTTATTTGCATAGATACCTCATTCATTTTTTCCCATCTTTATTAAACAGATAGGGTTCTACCAAATATAATAAAAGGCCATGTATAAGTTAAACAGTGCTGTGATTTTTGAAGAATAAAAATGTATGGACTTAGTATTCAATCATAAGCTCTGGTTCTACAAAGTCTGGCTATGAATGCTTCGTATACCCTTAGAATATCCAATAACACTCCTTTAAAGGAATATTTTTCTTTGTAGATTAACAAAGAGGAAGGTGATCATTACTTTAAATCTTGAGTAGAAAATGTTTAGTAATACAAATGAACTCTCAAACTTATTTGAAGACACAATATTCAGGAATTAAAAAGTCAAAGTATGTTTGATAATGTTTGCAGATTATTCACGATCGGTAGAGAAAAGAGCATTCTTTACCATATTTAATAAACTAAAAATGACTGATTTGCTTTTTATTTTCTATATTGTGTGTGCTTTTATTTTATGATATTGTATTTTTACAGTCTTTCGTATTTAAAATCATTCCTTCAGAGATGATAAGTACATTCTTTTTAGTACATTATGGTTTATTCAGGAATGTTTTCTCACCTTAAATTATTAAACTCTTTAGAACAGGGACTAATTAAAAATTTATATTTTTTCCTATAATATTAATTTTCATGTTTATTTGCACTGTATAATTTTATAGCTTTTCTGTACCCCAAAAAATTACTTCAGAATCTTAATCCCACTTTTATCCTGTTCCAGTATGTGTTTATAATATCATATTTTATTTCAGTTTAAATTAAAAATGGTTTCTAACTTCATTAACTAGCTCTCTTTGTAAATTAACATTATTCTTTGAAGAAAGATAGATATTCCTGCACATTTTTTATGACATTTATTGGGTTCATTTTAAATATAAGATGTTTTATTTGATTGATTCAATGTGGTTTGGATATCTTCATGTTTTATTTAGTTCCCATTCTCCTTCTAAATAGTGGTGCTCCAACTTCTGCAATCCTGGGGTTGAAGCTGGGAGTGATCATGCACACAGTAGTCTAGTGCTAGACTACTGTGATGTATCTGCAAACCTGAGGTAAATCCTTTTTATTTCATTTATAGTCACAGTATTATGTAATCTCCTTGTTTATTAATACAAGCATATTAACAGCTAATGGAATCACTGCTTTTATATAGTCTGAAATATAGTCACCTCTTATCTGACTTCCAAAACAACCCACTACAAGTATTTATTCTTTAATAATTCTTCTTTTGTAAATAACAAAATGATCTGATGAAGTAAAACCTGATGAGGTTTTATTATGAAAGGAAAACTCATATTTTTTTCATGGCTTAAAAGACAAATGCAGATATTGCTAATACAAATTTCTTTATCACTTAACTTGCGAATTACCCACACTGCTAAGACATTTCATTCATCTTTCTCCCAATATTTTAAGTATCTTTCCGTACGATATGGATTCTCATTTCCTACTTCTCCAGTATTTGAATGCATTGACTCCTCAGTTTGTAAGAGTATTGGTTTTTGATATTGCTTATGAAAATGATTAAATCAATACCACTTAGCTAGTAATTATTTCTATTAAATTCTGATTTAATTGTTCTCTCTTGATAAAGATTCTCTATCACAATGAATCTCTCCTGCAAAACATTTTATCAAACCACACTTTAATATAATATTGATATTAATATCTGTCTTCTGCATCAGAAACAAAGGCTATTTTGTGACCATATTCATAATTATATGTTATAAATACTCCATAAAAACAATAACCAACCTTCAAAGTGAATGATTCCCAGGTATAATAAATTATTTGGGTGTTCCATGAACTACTGATAAAGCTTGGCAATTTTCCTTCTTTTATTTTTTTATTGCATGACTTTGTTTTTAATTTTTTGATGTGTATTTATTTATTTTACATACCAACTTTCCTTTTTTGTGATAGAAAACATATTTTTCTAATCTTGAAACATTTATTAGTGTTCCAGGAGGGCTGCTTGTTTCCCAGCTGCCTGGCAGCTAAAACCCAAAATAATCACACAGAGACTGCATTAATTAAATTACTGCTTGGCTAACTCATACATAAAATATTTAACTCATTTCTATTAATCTTTGTATTGCCACGTGACAGTAGCTTACTGGCTAAAGTTCCCAGCATCTATCTCCGATATCCCCATCACTTCTCGCTGACTCTGCCCTTCTTTCTCCCAGCACAAAATGCTTTTAAGCAACTTCCAAAACTCTAGAAATGACAGAGACATCTTGCTGCCTGGACAGTCATCCAAAGTTCTTTTGTACTGTTGGGGCATCCATCTTCAGCCTACAGGACAATAGTATGCAGCAGACTTTTCCACTAGGAAAGAAATTTCAGTCACTTTCTTCTGTGTCCCACAGAATATGTAGCAGACTATTTCATGAAGCAGGAACCTTGAAAGACCGTTCAATACTATGACACTCTAAGTCTCAAAATTATCTGACACTCCTTTCTCAAATCAAATTCAAAGGCTAATGAATCCAACAAGAAGTCTATGACCTCCAATTATCTACTTTAGATATTTTTATTGCTAATGCGGACTGCCTTTGAAGAAATACTTTTGGGGGCTTTAATTTTTCCTTTCACCCTGTACATTTATAAACATAAAATGTATTAAAGGAAAGCCATTCTATACTTCTAAAAAATTTAGGTCAGCAAAATTATATATATTCTCTTGAAATTTTATTATTTTATCGCAAAAACCTTCAATATTAACAAAAATAATCAAGTGAGAATTTGATAATTTGTATAATATCATCAATTTATAAAAGGCACCTTTGTGCATATTTCAGTTATGATCTCAGCGATAAACATAAGAGTGACTAGTCATAAGAGAAATCTTTAATCATTACTGAAGCTAACAATACTATAGTGCAGGCATGTAGGTGAGAATTTATGGGTGTCCCTTCTGATATTACTTGGACATTATCTCACAGCAAAGTTCCTGCTTCTTTGACATTCAATCATTTTGTCCCCTCTCCTGAAATATTCCCCAAGCCTTAGGTGAGAGACTATGAGGCCAGAACTCTAGACAAACAATAACAATAATTAAGGAATTCTGAGAGTTTGAGAAAGAGTTTTCAACAGGAAAGAGCACACCAATTAATTATTCAATGACAAATAGTCAGCCCTGAAAATATACATACAAGTAACATTATAAAGACTAGGCAATCTATATATAGGAGTGCCTGTGTGTGTGCGCATTTGTGTGTTTGTTAACTATTATTACAAAAAGAAAGAGGTCATGAACGTGAAGGCAGGCATATATAGGACAGTTTAGAGAAAATAAAGTGAAGTAATTATTATCCAAAAATATAAATTTAGTTCATACTAGTACACGTGAGGTCCTCATTTCAATTCACCATCCAACCGTAAAATTTTGAAATAATATCCCTCTGTGATGAAATGGATGTGATATATAATGTGTTTAGAAGCCAAGGAATCCTCACAGTTTTTTCATCTGTGAAGATGAATTATAAGTGCTTAACTTGCAGATTTACAGTTATAATTAGCTACCATATAACCAATTCATGCAAAACCTAGAATATGTACATAACCCAAAATGAATAGTAATAGTTTCTAAAATCATACCCTCACTTCTTTTCTATCAAATATAGTACATTTAATTTCTCCTTAAAAAAGGATTATTGAAGTTATTTTGGCTATGCATATTCAAGGGCGTCTCATTTAACACACTGACATAAAGGATATACAAAATAATGAGTTATTTTTATGAAATGAAAATTATATTACAGAAGTCTAAATTGTAGAAATTTCATAGTGATCAAATATTTAACCTCTTGTGTATTTTTGAGAAAGTAAATTATACAACGTTTATGTACTTTACAATTATGGTAAGATAAAAGCGTTAATAGAAGATGAATCACTTTCAACTTTCCTTGAACAACTGAAAAACCTCAAATACCAAATAATAACAGTTTTTGTTCTGTTTTCATGTTTCATAGTCTCTTCTTTTAAAAATCCTAAATCTTCCAAATATATTTCCTGCAAAACATTAATAAAACCCTAAGTTCTTAGAGGCTGCCATGAATCTACCAATAATGGGGATGTTTTTTTCAATGTGGTTATGGTGTGAAATGTAACTGTGAAAATGACATTGTGGGCTGCTATATTTACCCTCTCAGTGATGTGAACAGTATATCAAGTTTACTGAGTTTATAATTACTTTTTCACTTCATGCTTCAGGCACAACCTGAGAGAAAAAAAAATTAGCAGTAGTTTCTGCGCCTTACATCATTCCGAGAATAGGAAATCAGTGTTTAAGTTTCACTGGCAGATTGATTGACTGGTCGAGGAGATACTACACATGAGTAAAAAGGAAAAATTCTGCCCGTTCACCTTGCATAGTGTTTTATTTTTATTAATTATTTTTGTCTAATTCTTAAACTAATGTAAAGCAGAATGAAATATTCTTTGAGAAATAAATTGTTAGTGAAGAATAAACTTTCAAAAATAATTACAGGAAACATTTTTCTTTCTTGTAAAAGTTGAAAGGGAAATTCACGTATTTCTGAACTCCTTTTGGAATATTTCCTGTGTTAAAGAAATTAACTGTACGTGTGAAGCATTATGCTATAATATAACAGAAGTTAGGAGTTCACAAAGCTGGTTATATAATTGCAAAATTTACGATTTGAGACAGTGATTTTATTTAATTAATTACCAATATTCATAGTTAAATACACATAATTATTGAGAATATATTCGGAAACATTTTAAAATATTTTATAATGGTTAAAACAATAAATTATTATAGAAAGATAAGTATTTTTGTGCCCATAAGAAAACCAAAATATGTCAACAAGAAAAGAAAGCTCAGACTATCATAGGATGCTGAATAATTAGAAACTCTCTGTGACTTAATAGTATTAAAATATAATCCAGCCACATCCTTTGTCAAAGATGTCTGTGCCATCAAACACAGATGACCACACACTCACAGAGTAACACCGCGGGAAATGTGTTTGTCGATTATGTCAAGTGCAATGTTCAAGTGAAATAATCGCACAGGCATTGAAATAATTTAAACAAGGTGAATTTAGGCATTTACTTCTTTAATGATTATTTATTAGCTGGTAGTGCAAAGCAATTTAAAAAAGAAAAAGCCAAAGGCACTTTTTCTTTGCAGACAAGGGAACAAGTAAATAGGAAATTATCAAATGCAATACAAAGTATCTCAAGAAAATAACCAAGGAAATTTGAACAAAATTAATGCAGAGATTCAATTTACATTCATGAAGCTAGCAAGGACTATGGAAGTCAGACTATCCTAATTTAACAAAGATACAGTACAAATTCATATATGCTATGTGATCCCAAAATGTATATGCAGAAGATTTTGAATGTCTGCTTATTTGTTTATGCTTTTAACTTTTCATTCCATATCACAATCACAATGCATTAACTTATTGTGTGATTTTGTTATAGGTCTTTGCATATATATTAAAGCTCCTGATTTTATGTTTTTATGGAATTTCTGTGTGGGAGAATCTGTTTGTTCCCATATTTCTATGTATCCTTGTACTTTCTTTTGGGCTCCTTTTCTTCAGTTTGTTTTGTACAGTTCAGGTTTTTTTTTATATATTATTTAAATATTATTGTTAGGTTTAAATGCATAATTATTTTCAACGAAGAGAGAAATAACAGGTATGAATTTGAATGAGGAGGAAGGTTTTGAGGATCTTGGAGGAGTTATGGTAAAAGAAATCATAATCAGAATATATTTTATTAAAATATATCTTTAATAAATAAATAATAGAAAATAAAACCAAGATATATTGTCAGTACTATTTCTCTACTACAAGCAAATAAAACTTAAACATTATATTTGGTTTTTAGAATCTACTATTCATAAAATTCTTACTGATTTTGAAAGGACATATTTTCTAATTTTAATTTCAGGTTATGGATATTTTTTAAAAATTATCAGTTTATAAATATTTATAAATTTGATTTGTGAATAATTTTATTTTTTCCTCAAAATATGTATGTAATGTGTATGAGTTTATAAAATGCATAGAAGGAAGTCAATCTTTAAAAGAAGAAAAGTTTTCTTGAGTCAAGCTGTGAAGTCCATGAAGCATGCAATCACCATCCTAAAACCTCATACCCAATGTAGTAGTAGTTCAGTTTAGCAAGAGTTTTATATATGGACTGGAGGTCAACTGAACATCATAGAGCTAATGTCTAGTACTGTAAACCTAGTCAACTAACTGTGACTGAATTGGCCAGGAAACCTAGATGAGAACCTATAGCTTCCTACTTTCAAAACTGTTCTAATTACATAGAAAAGTATAACACTTAACATGCATCAAGAAGCTTCTCTGGATGGCATATAGAAACTCCCTCAGATGTCTACAAATATCCAACTTGCAAAGAACAACTAAGCATACATGCTGAACCACAACTGATTAATTTAAATACAAGTGTACCTAAGGGCAAACAGAAGATGGGAAAGATTGTAACATCAGGGTAGCTACTGTGTGATAGGTCATTCACTATACATGGAGCTCCACCTATGAAACCATATAATATGGTTTTCTAATATCATATGTTTAGTGATAGCACAAGTTGACACAATCACATTCAAGAAAAAATCAAACCTAAAATGGCCCCACCTCTAGATGAAGAGCTAGGATCCATTAATATCTGATGAGAAAAGCAACAATGTTTTCCTGGCTCATCTCATAGGTTATAAGATCCCAATTTGTCAGTCACAAAGCCATATACATATTAGGAACAGAAAATGGATTTAAAAAGTTGGATTGTACATTTATATATTTACACACACACTAACATATACACAAACTTATATAATAAAAATGCATACACACAGAGTTCTCCTTTAGAGAACTAACTCACACACATTCACAAAGAGAGACTTACAAGCCTGTGTTTGAGAAACATCAAAAATTTTTAGAAAGAATTTCATTAATTTAATAGAATTCAGGGGAAATTTTAGGAGTTATAGGGGAAGGAAGAATAAAAATTATGTAAATAGAGCACACATGAAGAAAATTCTATAAAGTGTATATTTAAAAATAATTTTTTGATGAATTAAATATCTCACATTCACTTTAAAAAACAATCATGTGTCTCACATTTTATTTTCATATTAAAATGCAATTACATAAGTTAGAAAAATTGTCCAGTCTTAACGCTGGTGTAAAAGTATTATCATCAATTCCTTCATTCATGATATCTTTAACATATTGATTCGCTGATTGATTAACTTTCTTTTTCAGTTCCTGAATTTTCTACCATTTCTGATTGAAATTTTAGGCAATATTGCAAACATTATTCTTATTATAATTTACATTCATGATGCTCACAAGGACTACGGAAGTCAAACTATCCTAATTTAACAAAGATAGAGTGCAATTTCATATATGCTATTTAGAAAGTATACGAAATTTAAGGATATATTAGTGTTTAATTCTAATACTAAGAAATATTACATAGCTATCTAAGAACATATGTATCCAAATAAAGTTGTTTGTGAAAATGAAACATTTCATTTGTCCAGTGCATTTCTGAATGTAGATTTCTTGAACACTGAAGAATTAGAAACATAATGTAGCTCAGTAAAATATAGCTTTTTAAATTTTCTATTAGCAATGATGCTTTTACTTTATATTCACTATAAACACTTTATAATTTAAAATGTCTAGAAAATGAAGTTCCAAGGATTGTTTAATCAATGAAAGTCATACATTTAATTTGTCAATATAAAAACTAAATGATGGAGTCACAAAATGCAAATAATCTTGTGTATAAATTAAAGTAATAACTTTCTTTCTTTCTTTCTTTCTTTCTTTCTTTCTTTCTTTCTTTCTTTCTTTCTTTTTTTATTTTCCTACACTGCATTTCTGTGTATCTGTAGAACAGGCTAGGGTCAAACTCACAGAAATCTCCCCATTTCTGCCTCAAAAAGGCGGGAATTAAAAGTGTGTGCCTCCACTGCCTGGCCTGTTACCCTTGACTTTTATGAATTGAACTTTATTAAATTTCAATATCCAAGAAAGTGTGTCACATTTATCATCATTTTTTTTGATTGAGCATAATGTATCGTAGGTGACTCTATGTAGTTACAAAGGAGATAATGTACACTTTGGCAAACAGTTACAAGTTCTTTTAATTGACCTAGTCATGCCCTCATGAACTAATGGTGAAATTCCATGAGTGAAACAGGATTTCAATTTCAGTTATCAGTCTAGATGAATCTTAACTTTGAGACCTGCCCACCTACAGTGTAACAGATATTTTTCTCAATAATCATCTCATTGATTGGTAACTCTAGCTCAGTCTAGTTATCTAAAGTTAAAGGGAGGGATCAATGACATCACTTTCTGCTAGCCTTAGGAAGGGTTCAACTCCAAGTTTGAAGTATGATTTCCTCTGGATTACTATGACTTGGACAGCATTGGACTGTAAAAATAAATAAATTTTAAAAAATAAATTAAAGTCATACTTTTATAAGTCACTTATTACCTCTATGTCTGAAACTTATATTTCTTTTTATTCAATCAGGTGCCAACAAATTTTTAGTTAATATATCTCAATTATTGTCAAAATTATGCTATCATCAGTAATGAGTAGAACATTTGAAATTATGATTTTATTCCTTTGGGATATATATTTAGAAGTAAATTTTATACATCATAGTATTGTTCTTATTTTAGATCACAAAGATTAATTCTAGAAGAAATTATTGTTGTAATTAATAGCTGTTTTGAGAACAGATTTTGTCAAAAATATGAAATTATTTTTAGTGTTTCAGTATTTTCTATATGTGGGGCTTATCTTTTTAAAGTAAAGAATATATTAAGAAATCAAAGACAGCTTTACATAAAAGTAAAGTATAACGCTGAGTTACATTTCCACTGTGATTTTCATATATTTATTAAAATTGTACAATTATAACTGATGTTGTTGTTTTTAAAAGCAAGAATTATTTGTCAGAATGCTATAGTGATAATTAGTATAACAGAGATTAAAGGACAGTTGTTATAGGATATTTTATTTGATAACTTTTAAAGAAACTTCAAACTCTAAAACCCTACAGTTCTCCAAAATCAATTTTAAACTAAGTAGTACTATTCCATAAATTCTGGTACCTTTTCTTGGTAAAGACTTGCCTTTTATGTAAATGTGGCCAGGGTAATTTAGGAAGAACTTCTAAATTAAACCAGACGACAGCTACACTTCAAATTGGGTGTGCATTCTTGAATAACTTAAGTGACAACGAGCCAAGAATGAGAGTTCTATGTCTGCTAGAGGAAGAAGAAAACCTGTTCAAGTCACATTATAATTTTCAATTTCAGTGTGAGAATCATCTATGGTGATTTACTTATCACTTTAAAATTCATCCATATTCAACTAGATGGCTTATTTCTACTCTTAGTTTCTCCTTTCTACACAAGCGTTTCTGATAAAAGATGTCCAATCTTTCTTCAGCTAACCATTATTCATTTTGTATCCACTAACTGACTAACTTGGATTTAAGTGCATAATATTTCTTGTTTCCCAAGCCAGTAACATGTTAACCTTCAGTTTTTACAGTAATTATCACTGAATCATATCATCATTCTCCCGTATTGTACTTTAAACACATGTTTTGTTTATTTTTGTTTTGACATTACAAATTGGTTTACTGTTCAATAATATATAACAACTTTGGAAAATTATGACTTTGTTATAACATTTTCATACATATGTATCAAGTGTTTTCAATTGTATTCACCTCCATTAATTTTCTTTACTCCCCTCCCTTTCTGCTTCTCAGATAATTCTTACAATTTCAAGTTATTTATATGTACTAATTCTTATGTACATATAAAGAACTGATATCATAGAAAGTATGTAATATTTGTTTCTCTGAGCCTGACTTATTTTGTTAAAGCATATGGACATGAATTATACATAGATTCTTTTTATCAACTTATACCAAAACATCTAATGATTCCTTATAAAATCGATGTTTCCCAAATCATGTCTGTTTACAAGTCATTCCATTGCTACTTTTTTATATTCCAGTATAGACCTTAGTATGGAACCTTTCTTCAAAATGCCATCTACTACTTTCCAGAGATGAGATATACATAGATTATTAGATATATCATTAAAATACATTTCCTTTTATTATAATTGCATAGCATGTATACAACATGAAGTGTTCCATTTTAAAATTGATATTGAGCTATAGTGGTGTGGGAGATCCTTCTGTATATGTGTTGTTTTTATTGGTTAATGAATGAAGAAACTGCATTGGCCTGTGATAGGGCAGAGTAGAGTTAGGCAGGGAGAACTAAACTGAATGCTGGAGAAAGAAAGCTGAGTTGCAGAGAAGCCATGGAGCCAGCAGAGGAGAAAGTCATGAGCTTTACATTGGAACCTTGCTGGTATGCCACGAGCCTCATGGTAAAATATAAATTAATGGAAATAGGTTAATTTGAGATGTAAGGGCTAGCTTGCAATATACTTAAGTGGTTGGCCAAACATTGTCCAGGCTTGTTGAAGTTTCTGTCCTGCCCAGTTCCCACAGCCAGCAATTCCCAAAGAAAATCACACAAAGGTCTCCATAAGTTATATCTGAATTGCCCTTTAGCTCAGGCTTCGTGTTAGCTCTTATAACATATATTAACCCATTATTCTTATCTATGATAGCCACATGCTCGGTACATTTTTCAGCAGGACAGTTCACATCCTGCTTCTTCCGTGATCTGGGCAGGACTGGGGAAGAATGGGCTTCTTCCTTCCCAGCATTCTCCTGTTCTCATTGACTCACCTTTACTTCCTGTCTGGCAGCCCCACCTGTACTTCCTGCCTGGCCAATCAGCATTTATTTAAAACATGATTGACAGAATACAGACAATTCTCCCGCACCACTTCCCCCTCTTTTTTTTTTTAATAAAGGAAAATATCTCTAGTCCATTTATTTTTGGTAATGTGGGTGTAGTATTCCAAGCTACTTCCACCTGGTTGGGGGCACTGATAATCTTATGGGGACCTAAAGAAAATTTAGAATTGTGATCAAGTCCTGACTGGAATATCCTGTGAGGCTTGATCACCTCAGGCAGCATCATGAATCTGTTCTGGATGTAGAACTCAGACATCTGGTCCAACTGTTCCTATTGGAGATTTTTCAGGTGGGCTTTATTGATCAAATCTGATATTTTTAAGGCAGAATGAATCCACAGCTCCTCATTTCCTGTGTAAACAAAAGAAAAATCTCTTCTCTAAAGTAACATACACTTTGACTTCAATTTTGAAGTCAAGGTATTTTCAAAATACTTATCTTGGATTAATTCAGCATTATTTATAAGCAAATATCTTTTAGCAACTGTTGCTCCTTCCTCAGCATTCAAACAATTCAAAGAGAGCATAATAACATACAGTATCAAGATTCTCTGTGTGTTTTCCATCTTTATATGGCTTTATTTTAAACTATTTCTTTTATTTTTACTTTTACTTTTTGAGACAGCTTCTCTGTATATCTTTGACTGTCTTGGAACTCACTCTGTACACCATGCTGTCTTTGCACTCATAGAGATCTGCCTGCCTCTGCCTCCCAAATGCTGGGATTAAAGGTGTCCACCACCACACCTTGAATTCACAGAGGTCTGTCTGCCTCTGCCTCCCAAGCTTTGGGATCAAAGGCCTGTGCTAACACACCTTAAACTCACAGAGATCTCTCTGCCTCTGCCTCCCAATCTTTGAGATTCAAGGTGCATAGCACCATACCTTGAATTCACAGATGTCTGTTTGCCTCTGTTTCCCAAGCTTTAGGATTAAAGGTATGTACCACCATACCCAAAAACTCTCTTTCTTTTTTATTTTAAGGACTTTAACCTTTTTTTTTACTCTCTCAAGCTTGCAAATATTTTTAACACACAGTAAATCATTTAGAGTTTTTTTTAATCTCTCTTTACTGTATATCTCTTTTTTTCTGACTACACGATACTTTTATTTACCAAGTAATATGGGTAGGATTAAAGCCATGGCTTTGATGGCTGGATCCAGCCCATTGCTTAGCTTTCTGTGATTCCAGCCTCATGGTGGAGGTCCCGGCTATAGCCATGCTTATTGCCACAACTGTATGGCATTTCAAGGTCCCTGCCAGCAAACAAGCTGCAGCAGTCTGTTCACAAACCGTACTCAAATGCTCCCTAGTGAGACCACCTGCCTGAAAGAGTCAGAGTTTGCCCTGGGAGGACGATCCAGGAAGCCGGCATTTTAAAACAGCATGGCTGTTTTCCTGCTATGGCTGAAAACGAAAAAGAATGTGGTTGGCTTTTTGTCAATACTATGTAAGTGTTTCGTGGCAGGACCTCTTTAAAAAGCTTCAAAGTTTTGTAGCTAAAGGTAAGTGAGGAAGCCTCTCTTAAATGAGAGTGCTTGCTTGCCTCTAGCAATCAGAGCAGGCCCAAGAAATTGCTGCTACCAAGAAACCATGTGAATGCTATTATTTTGTTCTAGAATTACTTTGCAAGCTATCTCAGACTTTATGTGGATGCAGTTGTTTTCTTTTTTAAAAGAAAGAAGGGGAAGTGGTGTGGGACAATTCTGTATTCTGTCAATTATGTTTTAAATAAATGCTAATTGGTCAGCAGCCAGGCAGGAAGTATAGGCAGGACAATCAGACAGGAAGTAGAGGTGGGGCAAGGAGAACAGCAGTATTCTGGGAAGGAAGCTCTCTCCTCAGTCCTGTCCAGATCACGGAAAAAGGAAGATGTGACCTGCCCTGCTGAAAAAGCTACCAAGCCATGTGACTATTTTTGGAGCTGAGCAGCCAGGAACAAGCAAGCAGCCTCCAACAACAGATTGGCAGGCAAATGTGGGCAACTACATCTACATAAAAACCTGAAAGAACTTGAAAAAGAATTGAAGACACACACACACACACACACACACACACACACACACACACGAGAGAGAGTTTAATTCAGTTTCTTGCTCTGTTTGCTAGAAGCAGAAACTCTGAATCAGGACCTTTCTTAAAGGAGCCATGCCTCTGCTTGCTTCTAGCAAACAGAGACCACCAAAGAAAATGCTACTATTAACCATGCTTAACTCTGTGCTTTTGTGTCTAGGATACCTTTTTTTAATGCTTTCTCAGGTTTTACATGGATTTAGTCCATCATGTTGGCATCCCAGTTTGTAGTAGGAGGCTGCTTGTTTGTCCTGGACATCCAGAACTGAAATAATCACACAGAAACTATAGTAATTAAATTACTTCTTGGCCCATTAGCTCTAGCTTCTTTTGGCTAACTCTAACATCTTAATTTAACTCAACTCCATTAATTTGTGTATTGCCATAAGGCTGTAGCTTACTGGAAAAAGTTCTGCTTGGCTCTGGTGGAGCTATATGACTTCTCCCCGACTCTGCCTACTTTCTCTCAGTATTCAGTTTAGTTTTCTGCACATAGCTCTGTTCCCTTGTAGTTCTGCTATAAGCTCAAAGCAGTTCTTTTATTAACCAATGATATTCACCACAAACACAGGGAAATTCCATATCACTAGTGCATATTCTGTATATATTAGTTGTTTCTTTCATGCAATAGAAAAATAAGAATGTTCTTTTTTTGTATATTACTTCACACACTGTGCTATCTTTAGCTTCCAAATAAATTAAGTGTCATATGTTTATATTAAGAGTTGTTATAAATTAAATATCATATTTCAAACATAAAAAAAACAAAAAATACTAAATAATATTACTTAGTGTGGTGTCATTTTCCAAATTGGCATGAAATGAGGACGTGGATACCTACAGAAAATGTGGAACACTATGAACTTTTAGATTGATCATTGTTTTGATAGAGCATAATGGAAGTGGAAGTAAAATGAACAATTTTTTAGTTACTATTGCAAGAGGCAGAATTTGCTGTGAGATGTCAACAGCTATGCAAGAAAGGCACAGCACAGGGCAATATGATGATATTATGTAAAGGTTATCAAGTGGAAAACATTATTCTCAGGAACTTCATTTCATACCAGAAACTATAAGTATCTATACAAAAGGCAGAGGTCTCCATTGTGACTAAACCCTATCCCAGGTTCCTCTAATGCTATACTGAGGAGTTTCTTTTGCAAAGGTCCTAGATAGAGTATACTCAAATCATACTAATCCCGAAAAGTCAACTTGAGCTGATATGAGTGACAGGAAAATGAAGGACACATGGAATTTTCTGGAGGATTACAAAGAAAGATTTATATCAAAGCAGGACAGTATTTACCCTATAGATTTTAGCCTATATTTTAACCCTAATATACCCTTGACTAAAATACTGAATTGAAAACAAAGGACATATAATTTCGTCTGTGGCGAGAGAGGTGATGATGATGGAATTGTTTAAGTCCTGGGCATAGGGTGCAAATAAACCATCATAAGGTTAAAAGTGACACAACTGTAAGTCTATGCTTATTTTGCCACAAAAAAAAAAAGAAAGAAAATTTCATGGGATTTTGCAGACAAGACTGGTTTATATATTTATTTTTTTCCAAATTCGGTTATCTTCAAGAAAGATTTTAAACTAGAGTTTAGCATGAAAATTTATTGCGTTCTGTATCAGTGAACAAGAGACTTTCATAAATGTTCTTTTAGCATTTTTTTTTTGCAGTACTTAAGGTGATTTGCTCTAAACGGCAGAGTAAATATCTGAAACCTGCTTCTTAACATTAGGTTATATTTCAGTAGGTCTGAGAAAAGAACTCATTTGTACTTGAATAGATTCCAAGCAATCTGTTTAGTTCTTCTCTGTTTCAATTCCAGTTCATAAACAAGCTATATTTTAATCCACTCTGCTGTTAAACTAAAGCTAACCTTTTCCTTTAGTTATATAACATGAGTTTCTAACACAAATTGAAATAATAGGGCGTTTTGAAGCAATTTATGCTTTGAATAGTTTTTCAATCATTCTCCAATTTTATCATTCTGTTCATATAATGATTTGAGGTTGCTAAATTTACTGAGAAGTCATCTGTTCTTTCACACTTTGAATAATTTCATTTACCCTAAGTGCATCCACTTAGCTGAGTTACTGTTAGAAATGATAGTACTTACTTGACTATAAATTCTAGAGCTTAGTAATTACATGTTATTATTTAATGACACATGGTATTAGAAAACAGAAGTTTGGAGATTCTTATTGAATTTACATCTATCTGTGCTGGGAAGATAACTCACAAGACAAAGAGTTTGCCTTGCAAGTGTAAGGACTGAAGTTCGGAACCACTTCATAGCTGGTGGAAGAAGCAGCCTCACTGAAATTTCAGCACTTAGAAGAAGGAATAGAGGGAATCCTGGATGATGGTGGCTCAATGGAATAATCATATTCGTTAATTCTGGGCTTAGCTGACAAACACTATCATGTCACAATGAATAAACGGGATAGTTCTTTGGGAAAATTTAGCATTACACCTATGCCTACATACAAACATATCTCTGGACACACAAGTGTGTTCACACATTGGTTCATGGCTGTAAACAGACATATACATTATATACATCCACTCATGAAAAATGTGTATTATTTCATTTTATTTCTACTCAGTTCTAATGTAAAATCAAATAAAGTTAATCTAGTTTTTAATATTTGAATTCACTATAATAAATAGACATCTCCCTTTATCCTGTTTGTTTGCTGTGAACATAACACAATAAAAGGTTATTTGTAGACATCAATTGTAAAAAAAAAAATTAAAAAGGCTCCATCAGATTGCCCCTTAGGCAACTTTTGACAGTACCACTCCTGGGAAGTCAGTTTTGGGTTATATGGGAAAACATGCTGAGCAAGCTATACAGGAGCAAGTCAGTAAGCAGTGCAAAGTCTGTGTTTCAGTTCTTACTTCTTGCTCTGCTTGAGTTCCTACTTTGGCTTCCCACAGTGGACTGTGATCTGGGAAAAATAAGCCAAATTAACCTTTTCCTCCCTACGTTGATTTTGGTCAGTTCTTTCTCTTAGCAACATAAAGCAGAATAAGACAGCATATTAGGTTTAATTAATCACACAAAAGGAATTTAACGTATTATCACACAATACACTGTTGAGCTATATATAATTTATCATGAAAATTTGCATAAGAAATCTGACCAAAATTTGGTCAAAATCTGTTTTACTAAAATACTTTTCTATGTGTGCATTGCAATGTTCCTATATGATAATGTTCAATGATTTAGGTAAGTTTATTTTAGAATATCTTGAAAACAAATAGGTATTTCCTTATCAATATCATTTACATAGTTAGCATTGACTAACACGAAAACTTTTTATAGCCATGCAGTGGTGGCACACTTTAATCCCAGCACTCAGAAGGCAGGCACAGGGGGATCTCTCTGAGTTCGAGGCCAACCTGGTCTATAAGAGTTAATTCCAGGACACCTGGGGCTGTTAAACAGAGAAACTCTGTCTCAAAAAGAAAATCAATTTTTTTATTTCTCTCAAGAAAGAAACATGGTGAGTAGCTTTTAGGATTCTGCATTAGCAAAACATAATGTTTTATCAATTTGTCTTTTCTTCAGTTAAAAACCTATTTCTCTCAAGAAGGAAAAATGGCGATTAAGTTTTAGGATTCTTTATCAGCAAAACTTAAGATTTTTAATCAATTCTTCATTTCTTCAGTTAAAAAACAATTTAGAAGGGCTAATTTGCATAAACCAGTATTGTAAGTAGGATTAAATATTATAATTGGTATGAAGTCACTCTAACAAATGTTAATCTTTAGAACAAACTTGATTATGGTTTATAGAGTACCTCCATTATGTCGTATTTTATTTTTGGTTAGCTTTCTTTTTCTATCTTTCAAGCAGTCTGCATTGTGAAGTCACGATAATCTGTATGTATTTTACAATATAACTTAAGTCTGTTTGTTTTTTATTCATGTGCTTACTTTAGAAAATATGTCTATAATCTCTTATTACTGTGCATTATATTTAATGTATTAACCTATTCTCAATTTAGAAAGAGAAAAATGTTTATTATGGCCATAGTTTTCAAGTTTAGATTTTTAAGGAATAACCAAACAAACAAATCACAACTTGCAATGAGATGTGTCATTCTGAATATTCAGTGTAAATCTTATAATGTTAAAATATGTAAATCCCATAGTGATAAAATTAGATTTTCAGAGAAACCCTGTCTCAACCCCCCCAAATATATATAGTACAATCCCTGGGATACAGAATTTAAATGTCCATATTGAACACAATACTCAATGTTTTTTTTCTGTCTTGAGAGACTTTATTTTTTAATCATTTTACATACTAGCCACAGTTTCTCCTCCCTTCCCTCCTCACACTTCTCTCCAACCTCCCTTAATCTCATTCTCATCTACTCCATAAGCATACGACCGCCCGTGGAGTTCAACAAAGGCTGTCACATGAAGTTGAGGCAAGACCAACCACTGCATCAAGGCTAAGCAAGTCATCCTGCCATATGGAAAGGGCTCCAAAAATCCAACTCCTATGCCAGGGATAGACCTTGGTCCTCCAACCACGGGCCCCACAAACAGACCAAGCCGCTCGACTGTCACCCACATGCAGAGGGTATAGTTTGGTCACATGAAGGATCCCCAGTTGTCAATCTAGAGTCTGTGAGCTCTCACAAGCTCAGGTCAGCTGTCTCTGTGGCTTTCCCCATCATGATCTTGATCCCTCCCCACCGCACTTCCTCGTATAATCCTTCTTTCTCTTCCACTGGACTCCTGGTGCTTGGTCTGATGTTTGGCTGTGGATCTCTGCATCTGCTGCCATCAGTTACTAGATGAAGGTTCTATGAGGACAGTTAAGGTAGTAACCAATCTAATTATAGGAGAAGCTTAGATCAGGCATCCTCTCCACCATTTCCAGAAGTCTTAGAAAGCACCAGGTTTCTCCCTAATCCTATAATGGCTCCTACTATCATGATATCTCTTTCATTGCTCTCCCACCCTTTCCCTTTCCCAGACTGACTATCCCATCTCATGTTCTCATCCCCCATTACCTCCCATCTCCTGCAACCTACACCCCCAGTTTACCCAGGAGGTCCGGTCTACACTTTTCATGGCAAACCTTTTATCCCTCTTATGGTCCTCCTTATTACATAGCTTCTCTCAGAATAAAACCCGATTTCTCAATGGATACTCAGAAACCAGAAGGTTCTGGAAAGACATTATACATACTTTAAATGACCACAAATGCCAGCCTAGACTACATTACTCAAGACAACTTTCAATCACCAAGACAGAAAAACCACGATATTCCATGAAAAACAAAAGAAATTTATACAATACCAATACACAAATCCAGACCTCCTGAAAATACTAGAATGAAAACTCCAACCCAAGGAAATTAGCTGCACCCACAAAAATACAAGCAATAGTTTATCCCATACCAGCCAATGCAAAAAAAAAAAAAAGAAAAGGTAAACACACAGACTTCTTTTTTTAAATTTATTTATTTATTAAAGATTTCTGTCTCTTCACCGCCACTGCCTCCCATTTCCCTCCCCCTCCCCCAATCAAGTTCCCCTCCCTCGTCAGCCCAAAGAGCAATCAGGGTTCCCTGCCCTGTGGGAAGTCCAAGGAACCCCCACCTCCATCCAGGTCTAGTAAGGTGAGCATCCAAACTGCCTAAGCTCCCACAAAGCCAGTACGTGCAGTAGGATCAAAAACCCATTGCCATTGTTCTTGAATTCTCAGCAGTCCTTATTGTCCGCTATGTTCAGCGAGTCTGGTTTTATCCCAGGCTTTTTCAGATCCAGGCCAGCTGGCCTTGGTGAGTTCCCAGTAGAACATCCCCATTGTCTTAGTGTGTGGGTGCACCCCTCGTGGTCCTGAGTTCCTTGCTCGTGCTCTCTCCTGCTCCTGATTTGGACCTTGAGATTTCTGTCCGGTGCTCCAATGTGGGTCTCTGTCCAGACTTCTACCAGCACAAACAAGACCAAAAAATAACAGGTATTAACAATCACTGGTCATTAATATCCCTTACTATCAATGAATTTAATTTTATTGCTTTTTAAATGCTTTATTTTGTTAATCTGTTAAAAATCTACAATATTTCTTTCGACTATTTGAGTAGTTTCTTACATTTCCTTCTCAGATTTCTCACAGGTTATATATACTAATTTACCTGGCTCTTCATTCTTGACAATAAAATGGTCAGTGTACTAATTTATTCATATTTGAGTTATGACTCCTTTAACATTGTATTTGTTCTTGAAAGAGGAATTGTTTAACTATATTTTTCTGCACTCCCTGATCTAATTGTAGAGCATACTTGGGGTTTCAATATGAAGCATAAACTGTATGCACCTGTGCCCGAACATTAGCTACCCAGCTGGTCTTGCTGTTGAGGAGAGTTGTGAAATCACTCACGTGACTCACTTCCTATTTACCCTTTTCCTCTTGTGCTGACATAATTTTCCAACCATGAATGACTCTTTTCCCTTGAATTGCAAGAAACAAAAAAGAAAGCTTTTGCTTTCCCTAAATTGCTTTTTCCATGAATTTTGTCACAGCCATGAACATAGGAACAAATAAATTTGATTTATATCCTAGATAATGGTATAACTGTTATATATCTCATGTCTCTTAGATAGAGGACCTAAGCAATGTCGCCATGCATGTATCATAGATTATATCTTCACTATATTTAAATTTGCATTCTGTCTCTAGTTGAAATCCCTGACCAAAGAATGTAACAATGAAAGAGAGCAAAACTACCCTCCATACACATACCAAAATAAATAATAAGGGTTTCCTTATTTACCAGTAA
Source organism: Microtus pennsylvanicus (assembly GCF_037038515.1). Taxonomy (NCBI): domain Eukaryota; kingdom Metazoa; phylum Chordata; class Mammalia; order Rodentia; family Cricetidae; genus Microtus; species Microtus pennsylvanicus. The sequence goes on from NC_134593.1 coordinate 46,488,407, forward strand.
ACCAAGAAAGAGACTTTCAATTATTTCATATTAACAAGTCACTAATTTTTCTTTAATTTATTCTTCTTAAGTTTATCCTGTTTTTTGATTTTTTTTGTACACTGTGAAGATATGTATGTGTTTTACACACTCATCCAGGGCACCTGGTTTGTTTAATAAAGAGCTCAATGGCCAAAAGCTGGCAGAGCATATAGACAGGAATTCCGGGAAAAGAAATGATATCTTAGAATAAGAGAGGCAGAATTTGCCAGTGAGACACAGAGCGAGTCAGACTTATAGTATGGAGAAGTAACAAGCGACATGTAAGAAAGTAGATTAATATAAATGGATTAATTTAAGTTTTAAGAGCTGAGAACAAGCCGAAGCTAAGGCCAAGCTTTCATAATTAATAATAAATATCCATGTCATTATTTGGGAACTCAGAGTCCAAAGAATGTCTTACTATATTTGTCATGCCACATGGTTAACAAATTATGTTTTTTCTTTTGGCTTTAGTGGCTGCAAATGAATCTACTGATATTTAATCGGCTTATGTTGCCCCATGGCTCCACAGCCAATGCCCTGCCAGCATCTCACCTACAATTTAGAGATACTTCCTTTCCTATGGCCCCAGCTCCGTTATGGCTGAGATATGTAGATTTAAACTAAGTCTCTATCACTTTCTTTACTAACAAATACTCAGAATTCAGCGTGGCAATAAGATCCTGATAGATCAGAGAGGCTGAGAAGTAACCAGATGACCTTCATTTTTGGCTGGAGACTCAGTAAAAGAGGCATCTCTCCACTGCTCCAAACCCAAAATAAGTGCCAAGCGCTAAGTCCTGCCCTCTCCTTCTTGTGTGTCTCTCTTAATGAATTCCTGGCTCCTCTGGACCCAGACTCTGTATGGTTAATGCCAGTCAACTAGATGTAGGCTCCAACACCTGAACCAAGGTTGTTTTTATTCAATTAACATAAATGCAAACAGGTGGTTTACAGAGTGATCAAGGATGAACAACACTGTCATTTGCCACTGTAAGAACTACAGGAGTTCAAAGTTGTCATCATATAATCAAAATATTTTAAATCAATTATAGTTATATATAAACAAAAACATAGATGTTTGGTATCACCTTATATTTTGCTAAATAACTCTTACAATGTGTGTCAATACCTATTCAAATTAATTTAGAACTTCTATTTATGGTGACAGTACTACATAAACTCATGTATTCCATAACACTGGAATTTTTAAACTTCATATCTCAACCATAAATCTTATTTTATAAAACTGTATAGAATGGGTATTTCACTACAAAGCTTAACTCAACACTCACTGCCTTGCTTTGCTCTTCCCTTCATAAAACAATTCTGCATGTTCATTTATATAATCATAATTGTAAACATTTCCATATATATGTATGTTTACATATGTATACTTATATAGGTAAATCTTATATTTGCTGCTTTTGTCGTTGTTAATGGCATACAATATATCTTGACATATGAATAAATCCCTTGAACAATGCAGTGTGGCTAGTTGAAAAATTTATTACTTTTTCCAAAACAGCTATGTTGGAGATGTTCTGAAACAGAATAAAGAATGACAACATGTGTATTCAGGTTAAATACTAAATTGATATTTGGTAATAATATGTATATATATAATATTATGCTAAATGTTACAATTTTCATTCCTCTAATATGTTTGTGAATAAGCTCTTTATTACTCAGGTAAGGAAACACTGAAAAATAAAGAAACATCACATACATATCTCAGAAATTCATTCTAAACAATTGTTAGTGCTGCTCACAAGGAGTCAGAAGTTCAGGACATGAAGCTCTAATAAAATGCATCCCATAGTGAGCCATTTGTAGTTGTACAGCAACATCAGTAAAGTGAATCCAGATATCCTATACATTATGGTGAATGGCTTCAAATCTCATCTTCCTTGAAGCAACTCACAGTGAAATGAACTGAATAAAACAAATCCTGATTTTTCACATTTACTGTTATTAAAGAAAGGAACAAAGTAGTGCCAAGGGGAATAAAGGGATAAAGTTATGGCTATTCAGTTGTGAAGAAAGTAAATTAATAAAACTAACCTCATTTCTTTTGTACATGCTTTCAGTAGATGCCCCTGGAGAACAATTCCCTTTATGGAATTGAGTACGTTTGAGGGTGAGCTATGAAGATTTCTAACTGGGTCTTACCTTAGTCATATTTGTGCTTGGTGTATCATGAAGAACTAATGCCTTAGCTTCCTTACCATCCTTACTTGACTTTTCTCCCCATGGGTAATTTCCTTTCAAACTGTTTACAAGAAATGTTGGTAAAGATTATAGTCTCATCAAATATACTCTACAAAACATTATGAGGGAAAGGGAAAAAATAATCATGTGAATATATTGAAGAGAATTCTCTAAATCTTTAAAACATGTGTGATGCTCTGGGCTTGTGTAAAATATTAAATCTTTCCTTTGCCCATTGCTGTGCAAAACTTATTAGAGTATGCTAGAAAAAGCCTTCACCCACCATGACAAACACAACAGCCTCCAGGCTGTTCGTCTGCCAAGGGGAGTATTTTTCATTTCAATGCCAACTGAGTTATGTATGTGCAGATCCTTTCCAACCTGTCTGCCTGCCTGTCACTTTTTTTTTAGTGGATTCCATTTAAGAATTAGTCCAACTTCATTTAATATGGTGCTGTACCCTATGTAGAAAAGCAGACTGGCATGCATATATACATTTTTGCATTAAAAAAACAGAGTTTGAAGCCAAATATCTCAACAAATAATATTTGTTCTAGAAATAACATTTTTGATAACTACTAGTATATCCCCAATAATAAGGTCTTTCAATGAACTCTTCATCTAACTAAATTTTTAGCTAATTGTTTGGAAATAGGGAAAATTAAATCTGCTTTACTTACTGTAAGTTAACATTTTTCTTTATTCATATACAGAACAACGTTTGTAAGCTTAAGTTATCTATGTAGTTCTACTATACTAACAAACGAGTCAATATAACATTTTGTCGGTACATGTTAGATGAATTTAATGAAGTATTTGCATGTTTAGTATTTCTTTTAAAGAATGCTTTGTTCAACACTGTCTTGAACAACCAAAAAAAGAAAAAAGAAAAATCCAAAATCATTCTGTTCAAATGAAAGAAAACAACATTTTTAAAGTAAATTCAGAAATTTCACAGAAATGTTCACTCTCATGGTTCACTCTGCAGCTAATGACTTTCTACGCAGTGTGAACACTCAGGATCTGATTTTAAAACCAGATTACAAGTTATTGAGGGCAGCAATTGACAAGTGGGGCTTCATAAAATACATCTGTGCGGCTGAGGATACTGTCAAGTGAAGGGAAAGTACACAGAATGGGAAATAATCTTGTTCTACCTAAATTAAAAATGCAGCAAAAATCTCTAGCTACGATTCATGGTTCTGTTGCTAATGGAAAAATCTGATTCTTCCCTCTCATATGTATATTTAACAAACATAAATGTGTGTGTGTGTGTGTGTGTGTACAATCTGTGTTTTCAATTCATGGATTTAAAATTATAGGCCTTTTTTTGTTTTCCGTGTTTTACTTGTACCATGAGCTCCAGAAGGAATAATAATTAGATATAATATGTGGTTTAATTCCAAAAGGTTCATCACTTTTGAAGTATATTGACTTGGGTCACTGTCCCAATATTACTATTCTTTACTGTAGAATGAAATAGAAAAGCTTTCATTTGAGGGTTGTCATGAGCGCAGTAAAGAAAATACAAAACGTATTTTGATTTGAATTGTCCTGTCTCACCACAGTTCTCTTCTTCTTTCTATAATTATTCTTAAATTACTCTACTGAACTCTATATTCATTATTTAGCCAGCAATAAATAATAAGATATTAAAGTTGCTTTTTTTCAAAAATATAAGATTGAAATAGTTACAATATCTATATCTTTGATTAATTTTGATATTTTTATTACATTTAGCTTGACAGTTTGTTTTAAATTGTTTTCTACCCTCTTTTGAATTACTCTCTCTCTAATTCATTTTAAATGATATTTGAGCACTACATTTCAATTTTCCAAAACTGTTATTCTCAGTAGTTTCAAATGAAAGTTCTCATCCTAAAATTAATAATGATCAATGTCTTTCAACAAAACTATAAAATAAACCAGTCATATAGCTGTATTTATCCTTTCCAATCGTCTGTTGGCATACTTTTGGAATATTCGGTGGTCATTGTACCACTTTCAACAGGAAGTAGCATTTCAGTAGTTATGATACATTTAAAATTGCTTTGTGTCTTCACAAAAAGATAATATTAAACTTGGGAGAAAAGAATAAGTAGACAGAAATTGAGAAATTAGGTGGATAATTAATTTCAAATTAATAAAAGAAGTAAAATTATAACATGATTTGCTTAGTGAATTTAATTGAATAAAAATCATACATACAGTAATATCCTATAAAGTAATATCCTTTAAAGTCTCAAATATGTTTATATTAAAAATTATAACATAAAATATAGCATGCAAATAAATGTAAGGTTTGGTGTTGTCTATATAAAATAACAGACGAAGGATCATGGTTTAAGTTTATAAATTAAAATAATTTCAAGTCATGTATTACAGTTTCATGAGTAAAAATTTGTTACAATAGAGAGCTTAATTATAATACATTCATGATAAATGGGTTAATGTTTTTCACCTTCACAGTGTGTTTTTTATTTCTCTACTCATGAAGGCTAATAATAATAAAGTGATATTAATTTTCCACTGAGGTGGAAAGGTAGAATTAGCAGCTAATTAAGTATTAACAATTACATATATTTGTAAAGGTTTCTGTCTCTATTGATGCAGTTGAAATTGATTCAAAATTTCTGGAATGAAAATTGACAAAGTGCACTGTAGCCTTTGGATATTTTTTTACTGATTATCTCATCTAGTTATAAATTAATTTTGAATAATATAATCGATAATTGATTATCTCAAATATATGTTATGTACATACAATTATATATTATATACACATATATTTATGTATATGTAAAATATATCTTCATCATATGACCAACGGTCTTCCTCAGATCCACATGGATACATATTCCTCCCAATTCTAACACTTCTTTTTTCTCAGTAGTTCTCTGTGTCCAAAGTTTATTTTGTGAAAGAATGTGGTGTTATCTACTGGGGGAAATCTATTAGTTGCCATTATCACTCCTACCAATGTAAATCTGAATATTTAGTTCCCACCAACTGCCTATATCTCCTCAGGAAAACATTGGTCCCCTAGTGCTCCTATGTCCAGTTTGCTGGAATTTTTATTTGGCCTAATATTGTGTACATCTTAGTACAGTAACCAAATCTGTTATGAATGTGAGAAACAGCCTTGTTATATTCAGAGGATGGCATGGACAGAACTCTGCAAATTATCCAGCCTTTATATTCTTTGTGCCCGAATCCCACAATGTGCTTTGATCCCTTTGGGAAAGAAGGAGATATCCCATCAGTAGTTAGGCATTCACAACTCTTCTTTTGAATATGGGTCTCTTCATTCACTAACTATTGCAAAAAGATGGTTCTTTGTGGTTGAGAGAAGTACAAAACTATGGTCTTGTGACTTACTTAGATGTAAATTTTTAATATATTTAAAAGACCAATCATGAATACCCTATGCTTAATAGACTTCAAATCCAATTAAGAGAGTTGTGGGTGAACCCCATAAATAGTGTTTGTACTACTGAAAACATATTGACCCTTTTTCCTGCAATGTAAATATTATATCATGGAGAGCATAGTGCTGGGAATGACAGTTTTGTCCTTTCTTCTCCAAAAGAATTCATAGCAGCTACCAAGACAAAAAAAAAATCTAACAAAGTTAGAGCTGTGTGATTATTTTGTTTTATCTTGTTTTTTTTTTATTTTTCCACAAATGAAATACACAGTGTCTTCAGCAATAATGTCTTAACATCTATTACTGTGCAACGAAATCAGTGGCAATAGGTCATATTGCATCTGTCATTTCCTTGTCAAGTAATTCAAAGTGAATTTTTTAAAACGTCACTATGCAAAAGAAATGATTACTGTTTAAACTCCAATGATATCAAAAAACATATGATAAGTCATTTAATACCACCTGCACTATCCAATATTAAGGTAGTCAATAATGGGTCGTCAGATAAGAAAAACAGAGATTTTTACATTATAATATATATTTATAAGATATTTCAAAATCTTAAGAAAGTCAAAATGTCAAAGAAAAAATATGTAGAAAAGTATTAATACAATATTTTGGTTATTTAATTTTAAAATACACAGACCAAAATTATTATAAACTTAAATTTCTGACTAAATTTCCAGTTGCTGAAAATGGAAGCAGTTTTAAAAATATTTGATCAATGTACATTACTTCTGTAGTGAGAAGACAGTGATAAATGTCAATGGAAAATTGAAGTAGATCAGTTGAAGTATTGTTAGGTAAACACACCACTGGCAGTAGGAGACATTTCCTTCTCCAGCTGCTCTTCTGGGCTGTCAACCCATTCAGAGCAGTGAGAAGCCATGAGAGCAGGTGGTTGCTCATTTTATTTTGATATGGACGATTAACCTCAGAGCTATTTCTGCATTTACTAGAAAACACTGAGTCATGACAATTGTAAAAACGATGGCCAATGATATGCAATCAGAGGCTTTTATACCAGGGCTTACTCTCACTTGGACTGCATGATACTGGGGATACAAATTGCTTAGAATGTCTAAATTGCTTGTTCTTTCTTTCCTGATTCACAGGCATCAGCACTTGTGTACGAAAGTTTAATGAAAGGGTTATCATTAACTATACCATATAGCCATTTGGTTTACTTCCTAAACTGTGAAGGTAACAATGTAACTAGTGAAACAGGGGTGAAGTAAAAGAAGAATTTAACTATTATCATATAGCATGAGCATTTATCATTTGTTTTATGAAATGTGCTGTAAAATAGATGCATGCTGTTTTCTCTTTTTAATATTAAATCTGACTGCATTGTTAATTACTTATCACCACATTTTAAATGAATATTAGAGCTGGAGCTATGCTGACCTTGCATTTGAAATAGTCTTATATTCCAAGGGTAACTTTAGAAATAAAAAACAAAAAATTATTAATATTGTTGGTAGATCCAACGAATTAGTTATTATCATCAACTCGTAGGTTTTATTAATAATATTATCAGCTGCTATGGACTATGATGTGTGTGATTCTACATGATATAATGAAAAATATGTGATAATTGTGAAATTAAAATTATAAAAAATAAAAGAAAACAAACTGTTGACTACATAGTAAAAGACAAACACTATACATTTAACAACAGACAAGATGAATGTCTGTAAAAGTGCTTTAAAACAAACCTTCCATAAGCCTAAAAAAGCTTTCATGCTGAAAAATACATTGTCTCTTTATCTTTTTCTAAAATCTTAATATAATTACAATATTTCTTCCTTTTCTTTTTTCCCTAAACTCTCTCGTGTAACCCTCCTCACTCTCCTAATTCCTGGCTTTTCCCCCCTATTTATTGAATACATGTATTTGTATATACATATATTCTTTAAAATATCCTTTCAGTGTACATAATGTTGCTTGTATGCACATTTTTAAGACTGGCCATTTAGACTAAAGAATAGATTTGTTTGCTCTTCCCTGGAGAAGACTATGTGTCTTGCTTCTATTTTTTTTTCTCACTTAGAGCGGGGTAGAGACCTAGTGGGATTTTCATCATTCACTTTTTTATGTCCTTTAGTGTCTTCTCTGTGAACATTTATACTTATACTCATAGATTCAGTACATGGTAAGTGTATTCTCCATTTTCTATCAATAAAAATATCTTTTCAAGAGACAGAGATATCTCCAGAGACGTACCACCAATCAAAATACAGAGTTGTGGAGGGTAGTCCCAATGGATACATCCAAAAAACAACTCCTTCACCTAATGTTCAGATTATTTCATGGAAAAACAGGCAGAAAGTGTGGAAGAGCCAAAGGATCAGAGAGTTTTCTTTGAGATCATGTCTCATAGTAATATCAGAATTTACACCCATAAAGTCTCTTTTCAATCTTTAAAACTATGCATAATATTCATCATAAATATGATAGCAAATTTACTTTACTATTAAAAATGTCTTGGTATTTTTTAACCAAACTATATTAGTTTCTTGTTGATTTTAAAGAAATAATTTTAAAAAATATAACCGTGTAAAGGAAAGATGACTCAGCAGATAAAAAACTTTTTGCCTGAGAATGAGGACCAGAGTTCAGATCATTAAAACACAAATGAAAATAAGGCAGGTGTGGAGGATATCTCTGAAAAAGACCTGGAAGCAATACAGGTATTTTCCAAAAATGTTAGACTAGCTAAAATATAGAACTCTATGTCCAGAGACAGATCCTACATTAGTTAATAAGATGGAGAGAAACTGAGAAAGATATGTATTAATACAGCTGACTTCTACAGGCATATGTGTGCACACACATAAGCTCCTACCTATTATACTACTTACTCATCCAAGTCCAACTAACTGCTGTGGTAAGTTGTATATTACCCATTTGGTTTTCTACTTGTCAGTCAAAAACCAAAGTAGATGTTGTTGTGAAGTTATTTGCAAATGATATTAATAGCTACAGTTTACTTTAGTAAGAAAAATTGGTCTCTATTATGCAAGTGTTCTTCATTCAATCAGTTGACAATATGAAGAACTTGAGATTTCCAACATAAAGAATTATAATCAATAGTACAAGAAACACACATATGCATACACCAAAGTGCATGGTCTTTCAGCATGCTGATTTGCCTCAGCATATCATAGTGAAGAACACATGTACAGCTATTGTCTTTTAAAATTAAAATATAATTATCACATTTGTCCCCTTTTCTCCTTCCAGCTCATTTTATGTCTTCTACCTCAAATTCTTCTCATCTCCAAACAATTTTAAAACTTGTTGTCTGTTTTATTACTACTGATAAAAAGACACATATTTTATGTGTACATAAATATATAAATTTAATCTGCTTATTCCCTTTAGTACCTATATTTATTTGATTTGAAGGCTAAACACTTTGTATTGGATAAACAATTAAGAATTTCATTCTTTGAAAAGACTAATTCTTCCTACCAAAGTAGTCATTAGTTTCCTGTAGTTATTTGTTTGTGCATGGAGCCTAGTAAGATTTTCTACTTCCATATTGCCTGTCTGTTAGTTTACATAACTAACCCCAAAATTCTATCAAGGAACTTCTACAACTCATAAATACCTTTAGTAATGTAGCAAGATAGATATAGATGATAAAGATATAGATAGTTATAAATATAGATATATAGATATAGATGATATAGATATTCTCCCCTTTTAAAACAAGGACCTTGATCTTAGATCACCTCTCTCTTTTTTGTTTTGTTTAGGTATTTGTTGTTTATAATGGATTTGATTGTTAAACTATTTGACCAAAAAATTAGGAAAATATTCAGATATTTTATTGAAGGTTACATATTCATTGTTCAGTATCCTGATGCCCTGGAGATTTCCTAGTTTGAATGAGTTAAGAAAGTCAACTAAAAGATGTTCTTTCCTTAGAATAATTAAAATCTGCACCTCCTAAATACTTTTCTCTACTCTATAATTAGTTATATGACAACTTTTGATGGTTACCTCTGATTCAAGATCCACTTCAAAGGAAATGCCATAAAATAGTCACAGATTTTTTTAAATAGCTACTCAGTGAGTAATGCCCTGAAATTAGGTGAAAGAACAGATGCTTTTCACAATAATAAATTCATATTTTATGTTCTGAATCCCTAAGAAAGCAATTTTGTATTTGGAAAAAGTATAATGTCTATTCTTTGTGACTGAAAATAAAGAAAAAAAGAACTCTGATAAAAGTGGCCACTCAAAAATCCACAATTGAAAAGTAATGGAAGAAATCAATGCAATTAATACAGTGACACAGTCACAGTCTCAAAGAAAGAGTGACAAGCATGGCAAAAATGAGTCCATTGTGTTGTTGACTGGTTCTCTCTAACTGCTCTGAACGACACTAGTTTATTACTTGTGTAATAATGGTATGTGAATAATAAAAGCATGTATAGCCACTTTATCAAAATCTTTTTTCCATTTATATTCGTACAAAGCTACAAAGAACATTTCCTTTTGATACAGGAAAAAGGAAAAATAGCTTTAAACTTTTTTCCATGTGAAAAGATTGTTCTGCGATGAAAAGGGAGAGCGAGGAAACAAGTGGTGGTCACTAAAGCGGTGAACTTGTCTTTCTCGCACTCAGTAAATTTTATAAATCAAGGTTTTACCTTTAAAATGCTTTAATTTTCTTTAAGATGTTATAAAGTTGCTGTTGTCTGTGTCTGATTTATAATGCTTTGTTAAATAATACTGACGTACAGCCATTTTTTTTTTGGAAAAGATTCAAGTTTATTTTGTTCCTGTAATTTTGTTTATAGTAGAAACAGTATCTTTGGTGAAATTTTAGTGTAATATTTATCATTTCAATAACTTCAATAATTTTTCTAACAAGTAAATGTGTCCATTGTGGGTTGGCTTTAGAAAAATGCCAATATTTCCACTGTTTAATGTATGTCCACTGGCACTTTAATAAAGCTTGGGTGCAACAGAGACCCATTGCTTCTTTGAAGCATGGCAACAGAAATGATTAATTTCCTACTGTCAACAAAAATACTGTGACTTAATATACATGATGGAAACTGACAAATTCTCCCATGCACATTTAAATTGCTTTATTTTTGCAAAGTATCGCAGGCATTCAGGAATAGAGTTTTTAATTGCCAAATAAATGAGTTTCCTGGAGAAATGCTTTGTGCGGTATTGATAAGCCTAATAAAGTACATTATTTTAAACAGTACCCATTGTTTTGATATTTTGTTTTCTTCTTGTTAGGTACTTTATCATAATGTGCTATTATTATCATTTGTGCAGTAGCAGTATATGCCATATTTCAAACTCATATATGTTATACATATTAATTCTTCCTAAAGTCAGTAATACTCACTCACATATTGCTTTATATTTTATTTTAAAGAACTTAAAAGTGACAAAAGTGTGTGTGGGGGGGGGCGCTAGAGTGCTGGCTCAGCAGTTAAGAGCAGTTACTGTTCTTGTAAGGGACCGGAGTTCAGTTTTCAGGATTTGTGTCTTGCAATGCAGAACAGCCTGCAACTACAGCTCCTAGGAATTCCATACTTAAATCCTCCATAGGCATTGGTACTCAGTTTCACATACAACCCATTACCCACCCCCACCCCATACTCCCTGAAGGGTAAAAAGAGAATCTCCAGAGTAAATTGGGAACCTTGGGGAGGGGGAAAAGGGAGTAGGGAAGGAAGATGGGAAGGAGGGATGAGAACATGAGGAATCCAAAAGGTAGAGTTTTGGGAGGATTGAGAGGGAGAGCAAGAAAAGAGATAGCATGATAGAGAGAGCCATTATGGGGTTAAAGGGAAACCTGGCACTGGGGAAATTCCTAGGAATCCACAAAGAAGAACCCAGCTAAGATTCTAAGCAATAGGGCAGAAGGTGCCTGAACTCTCCTTCCCCTGCAACTGGATTGATTACCTTAATTGTCATCACAGAACTTTCATCCAGTAACTGATGGAGGCAGATGCCGAGATCTACAACATAGCTCTGGGTTGAGCTCCTGGTGAACAGTCGAAGAGAGAAAGGACTGATAGTATGAGCAAATGGGCCAAGAACACGATGGGGAAATTCACAGAAACAGCCAACCTAAGCTAATGGGAGCTCACCAACTCCAGACTGACAGCTGGCTAACTTGCAGAAGCTTAAATTAGTCTCTCTCAATGTGAATGACAGTCGTGTAGCTTGTGCAGTTTGTAAGGCCACTATCAGTGGAACCAGTATTTATCCCTAGTCTTTGAACAGGTGTTTTGTAAACCATTCCTGATTAAGGGATACCTTGCTCAGCCTAGGTTTAGGGCAAGGCCTTGAGCTTGCTTTAAGTGTCTTGGCAGACTTTGCTGACTGCCCATGGGAGGCCTCACCCTATCTGAGGAGTGGGTGGGGGCCCTGGTAGAAGGAAGGTATAGAAAGCAGGAGGAGGGGAAGGGGAGGAAATGGGGATTGGTATAAAAATGTAAAATAAGATTGTTTTAAAAATTAAAAAAAAACCAGTAGTTCTATAATTTAAAATATGTAAAGGAGGTGGGTAGCCAATTAGAAGTAATTAAGATGAGAGATTGTAAATGGATACCCTATATTACCACACTTTAGCGAAGTGAGAAAAAATTGATGGTCCTAAATCAATCTTAATGATACTAAATTCATGTCATCTTGGATCCATAAAAAGAAATATCTATAGCTGATAAACTTTTAGACATATAATACTTATTGATTTTTATCTAAAAAAGAATTCTATATGCTGTACAATCTACTTTGTTACTATATAATGTATGAAACATGATAATAATTGCTTTTAAGTATTTATAATTATAGATAAGTTGTTAAATATAAAAATCAAAAGAGCTGATAGCTAAAAAGAAGTGTTTACTAGAATTCTTAGGTAAAGTTTAATACATGTACATTTAAAATGAAAATTATATAATACAATTAGCAGAAATGGAAATCAGTAAAGACAGATATGGACATGATAGGAAAGAATATTACATTTAGGTTAAGTTATCTTTTGTTATGAATATGATTAATATAATGCCAAAACAGAATAAATTGCATAACCTATTTTTTTTTATTTTACAAGTATGATGTTTATAAATGATTATTCATCCAGATAGATCACCAATGGCAGATCAGAAAAATGAATCCACTCATGACAAATTTAATAAATCTGTAGATGTACTGGCTTTGCTTATAAGAATACTGGTGAATATTTTCTTAAAATAGCATGAATGCATTAGAACGGAAAGGAGCCAAGACACTGAAGAAGAAGAGTAGACAGTAGGAATCAAGACTGAAATCAATAAAATAGAAAATGGACAACAATAAAAAGAATCAATGAAACAAACATTGGTTCCTTGAGAAAATCATAAACATAAGCAAACCCTTATTCAAACTGTCTGAAATATGAAAAGAGAACAACCAAATAAACAAAATCAGAAAAGAAAAGGAGGACAACAGACATCTAGGAAATCCACAGAATCTTTAAGTCACACTTGAAAAAATCTGTGTGGATCATGACACAGAGCAGTTCCCAACGACCTGAGGAACCACTGTACTGATTTCCATTGTAGCTGTTTTTAGATTATACTCCTACCAACAATGTATGAGTATTCCTCTTGTGCCATACTCTTTCCAGAGAGTTGTCTCTTGATAAGTGTATATTACCCATTTTTTTTATTTTATTGAAAAAAATGAAAAAAAAAGTTTCTGCTTCCTCCCAGCCTCCCATTTCCCTCCCCCTCCTCCCACCCTTCTCCCCCTCCCCCCACTCCTCTCCCCCTCCCTCTCCAGTCCAAAGAGCAGTCAGGGTTACCTGTCCTGTGGAAAGTCCAAGGTCCTCCCCCCTCCATCCATGTCTTGGAAGGTGAACATCCAAACTGGCTAGGCTCACACAAAGCCAGAACGTTAAGTAGGATCAAAACCCCGTGCCATCGTCCTTGGCTTCTCATCAGCCCTCATTGTTCGCCATGTTCAGAAATTTCGGTTTTATCCCATGCTTTTTCAGTCACAGACTTGAACCTAGAGTGGCTCCCAGGAGCCCAAAGCGATGTCCCCAGTTAGTTCCCTGGGCAGCTGAGGATAGGGAACCTGAAATGACCCTATCCTATAACAATACTGACAAATATCTTGCATATCACCATAGAACCTTCATCTGGTGGTGGATGGAGATAGAGACCGAGACCCACACTGGAGCACTGGACTGAGCTCCCAAGGTCCCAATGAGGATCAGAAGGAGGGAGAAGATGAGCAAGGAAGTCAGGACCATGAGGGGTGCACCCACCCACTGAGACAGTGGGGCTGATTATTGGGAGCTCACCAAGGCCAGCTGGACTGTGACTGAAAAAGTATCTTACCCATTTTAAAATATTTAAGATGAAATGTCATGTAGTTTTAATTTTAATCCCTTGGTGCCCAAGGATTTTAAACTTTTTTTTTTTTTAATGTTTCACAGCCTCTTGGAATTCCTCTATTTAGAATTCTCTGTTTAGATCCTTACCCCCTTTTCAAGTTGGGTTACTTGTTTTCTTGCTATTTTTGAATTCTTTATATATTTGGATATTAAGTATCTATTGTATATACAATTATTAAAAGTATTTTCCTGTTCAGAAGACTGCCACTTCATCCAAATGATAATGTCTTTTGTACTGTAGAAACTTTTCAGTTTTATGAGGTCCCATTTATTAATTTTTTATCATAATAGCTGTGCTGATAGTGTTTTGTTCAGAAAGACTTTTGTCCTTCTTTTCACACTTTCTCTTTGATCAAATTCAGTGAATCTGGTTTTATGTTGAGTTCTTTGATCCATTAAGAATTGAGTTTTGTTTAAGATAAGACATATGGATCTGATAGGGTCTGTCTACATACATCAGCTGAGTTTGAGCACCATCATTTATTGAAGATGTTGTCTTTATTTCCAGTTTATAATTTTGGTTTCCTTACCAAAAATCAGGTGTTCATAAGTCTGTGGATTTATGTCTGGGTTTTCAATTCTATTATTTTGACTGATATCCCTTCTTTTGTGAGAAAACCACATATGTATATTTTTGTTATTTAGCTTATAGGACACATTAAGGTAAAAAAAATGGTGACAAATCCAGCAGTTCTTTTATTATTTAGAATTATTTTAACTCTCCTACATATTTTATACTTCTGTTTGATGCTGGATATTTGATTTCAACATCTGTGAAGAATTCCTTTAGATTTTTGATGGTGATTGAACTAAATCTGTAGATTGTTTTTTAGTGTGGTTGCCATTTTTACTATATTAATTCTGCTGATGTGTGTGGGGGGGAGATTTTTCCATCATTTTTATATTTCATCCGTTTCTTTCTTCAGTGTATTAAGGCTTAATTCACTCAAGTCTTTCACTTATTTCACTAGATTTATACCATGATATTTTAAATTTTTTGATGTTATTGGGAAATGTTTTGTTCACCCTATTTCTTTACCAGTTCTTTTGACATTTGGTTTTAGGGTTACTGATTTTTGAGATTATTTTGTATCTAACTACTTTGTTGAAAGAGTATATCACCTGTAAATGTTCCCTGGTGGAATGTTATGGACTAAAGTATGCTATCATTTCAACTGTAATTAAGGATACTGTGATTTCTTCCTTTCCAATTTGAATCCCCCCCTTTTTTTCTATTTCAGTTTATTGCTTTAGCTAAGACATCTATTACGGTATTTAATAGGTATAGAGAGAGTAGACAAAATTGTATTTTTCCTTATTTTAGGGGAAATGTTTTGAGTTTCCCTCAATTTATATTGATGTTAGCTAAGGACTGCTGTAAAAATGCCTTTATTATATCATTGTATGTCTCTTCTAACTCTAACCACTCCAGGACTTTTATAATGAAGGACTGTTGGAGTTTATCAAATACCTTTTCTTCATCTAATGACATAATCATATGTTTTTGTTTTAGCCTTCTGTCTTTCAGTTTGTTATTGTGGATTAGATTTATCAATTTAAACATGTTTTCTCATCTCTACCTTTCTGGGATGAAGCATATTTGATCACGGTGGACGACACTTTTGATATATTCTTGGAATCAGTTTGCAAATATTTTATTGGGTATTTTTGCATATATGTTCATAAAGGATGTTGCTCTGTAATTTTCTCTGTTGGGTACTTATGTGTTTTAAGTATCGGTGTAATTGTTGCCTTATAAAATCAATTGGACATTGTTCAATCTGTTTATATTTTTTGGTGTAATTTAGTATTATTGGTATTAACATCCATGTGAGGACAAGGATTCCCAGGTTCACAAAAGAAACACTACTAGAAGTTAAATCACCCTTACACATGATAGTATAAGCCTTCAATAGCCCACTCTCACTAACTGATATGTTATCCAGAAAATAATAAATATCACATTCTAGAGCTAATTGATATTATAAAGCAAATGGACCTAACATAAATTTACAGAACATTTCAACTACACATTAAATATTATTAACTTCTACTCAATACCTCATGGAACTTTCTCCTACTTGATCACATACTAAAATACAAAGCTAGTCTCACAGACACAAGAAAATTTAAATAATGTCTTGTATCCTGTATGACCACCATGGATTACAGTTGGATATCACAACAGAAACAACAGAAGACTTACAAATTCATGGAAACTGAATAGCTCAATTTGAATAAAAAATGGGTCAAGTCGGAAATTAAGAAAGAGATTAAAGGCTTTCTATAATTGAAGGAAAATGAATACAGAGCATATCCAAATGTATATAAAAACAAGGAGTGTAGTTGTAAGAGGTAAGCTCATTGTACTAATTGTCTAGATAAAAAAAATATTTGGAGAGATCTTATAGCAGTAACTTGAGAGCTCACCAGTAAGCTATAGAGAAAAAGAACAAATTATACCCAAAAGGGTTATATGACAAGAAATAATCCTAATCATCGTTGAAAATACAATAGAGACAACTACAGTAAGAGCACAATTCAAAGAATCAGTGAAACAAAGATAGAATCTTTGAGAAAAATCATTAACACACCTAAATTCTTACCCAAATTTACTAAAAGACTGAGACAGAATAACCAAACTAACAAAATTGGAAATGAAAAGTACCATAAGACACCAAGGAAATACAGAAAATCAAGAGGCCATTAAAAACCTTTACTCTATCAAATTGGAAAACATAAAATAAAAATGATTAATTATTTTTATCAATATTTATCAGTTACCAAAGCTAAAACAAGATCAGATAATAAATTCAAATTGACCTGTAACACTTAGTAAATTAGAAGCAGTAATTAAAATTCTATCAACCAAGAAAAGCCCAGTGCCAGATGATTTTATTCCAGAATTCTCCCAAAATTCCTATTTTATGCTTCAATATTCACTGGATCCTACTAGGAGACAAGGTTTCTAGGAGACAACTAAGACTAGCTGAGGTCATAAGGATGGTTTTGACTCAATATAATCAGTTGCCTTAGAAGAAGAGGAAGAAAGATATCTCTTCGGAGATATGCATCAATTAGACACAGTGTGAAGACAGATTGGGAAGTCAGATGTGTGCAAGTCAAAAAAAAATTCTCCATGAAAACCCAAATATACTTCTACCCCAACGATGGATTTTAGTTCCCCAAAACTATGAGTGTATGGGTTCTGTTTTTAAGTAATTCTTAAAGTGGAATTTTCACATTGCAACACAAATGGGAAAGATACATCCTAAAAGTTCTCAGAAAAACAAAAATGAGAATTGTCGCATTACTGAATGTATCTACAAAATAAAGAAATAGAAGAAAGAAAAACAACAGTTACCAACTTAAATTTTAGCACTGAATGCTTTCTAATATTTTAAAGAATGCAAGAATTTCTGTTTGCACCACTTTTAATATAATACTGTGACGTCCAATATGACTCAAAGTCTTATCAAAGGCAAAGATAAATTCACAAACTCATGCCACTGGCCAAATATGAGAGTTCACATAAAAAAAATCTGCAAAGATCTCCAAAGAAATCCAGAAAACTAAGCACGAGATGGAAAAAAAAAAGTTAAAAATAGAGAAAACATTTCATATCTTTATAAATTATTATGAATATCTGAATCCTGAGTTTTCTTAAATATATAATTCTATATCACCTAGAAATAGAAGATGCAAAACAACTTTTACATAATTTAATTGCTTAAACCTAAAAATGGTTGAAAAAAGAGACATTTTTAAAAGAAAAAATGAACACAAAACATGGGCATATATATCAACAAAAGCTTGTATTTAGGACAATCATATGAAAACAAATTCAATACCAATAACCAGAAGATTTTAAAGTTAAAAATCAATTATCCATCACTGTAGGCTTGCCAAAATGATTGCATAGTCAGATAACTGATATATGATTAGACAGACATGTATATAAATTACACATGAATAGATAGTTAGATGTCTAAATATATAATACAGAGATAAAATAAAATACAAATGATGGTGGAAATGCATAGAAATGGTGATATAATATACTTTTTAGTAATAATGGTTTGATATATTCCAAGGAAAGTGAAAATCTATTGTAGTTCATATAAAACCAAATACAGATATGTTCATTGCGGTTTTATATGTAACAGACAAAACTTTAATCCATGTAACCCATAAATTGAAATTTTTACACACTCAATGCACATGAAATTTCCTCAGCAGTGGGGTAGAATTAACTATTAACTTAGGAAGTAACATGTATGAATAAAAATATTTGCGGACTCATTAAAAAAATAAAATCACCAGTAAATGTTTAGTATTCATTGCCACTGCTTTTTAAAATGACAAAACATGGAAACATTTACTAAATTATGTCTCAGATATTAAAGTTGGAAAATTTATCTTATGAACTGGTTATACTGTTGTGCCCAAGTTGAGAACCCCAGAGAGACCACCAGAATCCATTCAATTCCAAAATGCAAAAGCATGTTATATATGGAAACCATGAGTCAACCATATTTATCTGGACTGATTAAATGGCCTAAATATTACACTGTAGTAATGTTTTTAGAATGTAATCATTAGAAACAGCAGCATAAAAGCTCCATGGGATTATGTTGCAGTACTTCCTGACTATAAATTTATAACTATAAAATATTGAGTGTTTAGTTAACGTTAAATGATCATATGGTTATTGTTTACCATAACAGTGACTATAATTTATATTATATTAAATCTTAAATTTATTCCCCTATAAATTTTAAACATTTTAAATTTATAAGCTTTAGAACATAAATATAACTCAAAATCTAATATGTTAGTTTGCTAAACATTATATACATACATATATGCATATATACTCATAGATATTATCTATGCTTTTTATTTAATTCATTTAAATTTAATTATTAAGGATCACTGGCTAAGTTAGGTTTTATATACTTTCTGTTTATGGTAAAAATTTTAGTGAATTTAATTTTATAAGTACTTAGAACATAGATAAATGCATTGGCCAATGTGGCATAAAAATGCATATTTATCCTATAAAAGGACCTATTGAGACAAATTGTGAGAGATCTCATTTGAAAATATTTTAGTGCTTTAGAATGTTTAAGGGATGCAAGTATGTCATTATTTACAAGGGAGAGGCTACATACTAGATTTCTGACAAAAAAGGTAGCAGAAGGAAGGAATAGGGAGACAGTGTTTTTATAGGATACACTTATTTGTCAGGGAACAGGTGGTAGCAGCCACTAGGTAGTTGATTTGGAATTATCTTCAGCTTCTGAATGAAAAACAGTCTATAGAAAGAGAGAACATCACACATAAGTAATTTTAGGGATACATAAAATTCCAAGTTAGAAACTCCAGAAAAGGGACAAATCTGGAAGTCAAATTTCAAAATTATAAAAAGAGTGATTTCTGATTACAGTACGGAAAATAATTATTCAGTTCTCTCCTCAACTGCTTTTCATAATCATTCCATAAATATAAATCACACAGGCTTAAATATTTTTTGTCTCCAGGATCTCTTAAGAGCTTTTAAAATTCTTTCATACATTCCCTAGTATGCTGATTTCAAGTGTTAATCCCTGGGATAATATTAAAATAATATGAATAAGTAGGTTGTGTATCCAACACGGCAGTTGAAAAAACACATATTTTTGATGTATATCTATGGTACAAATTAAATCCATATAATTGTGATCATTAAAGCAAACTTAGGCACACTGGGACACATCGTGGAGATGTCTAGTCCCCCAGGAGTAGCCAAGTGTCTCTACCTTGGAGAAGAGGATGAAATAGTCAGAAATCTGAAAATACTTATCAAAAAAATTTGATATCTATATAACTACTGTCAGCTGCTTCTTTAGGACAAAGTCTCATCACCTCCTGATTTACAGAACCAACAAAAACTAATAAAATCTATTGTCTCTAGGGCACACTGCAATCTACAATTATCTAGCTAGTCATTTCGTGCTTCTCAGTAAATGGGGCTGTGAAGCAAAAAGCACATGATTTTAAACAATGATGGTGAGCCCCACTGAGAGCCATTTTTAATAATGGGTCACCTTTTCGACCTTAGAACTGGGGAAAATTAGGTTAGTTCTCCAAGGTGTACTGGTTATAACCCTTGTAGAATTAATGTCAAATAGGCTAAATGGAGGGATTAAGTAAAGTACAGCAGTGGGTACCCTGTCAGTTCACTTTTCTAACCTTCACTAAAACTGAAGCCAATGTGCTCATTAATTCTTCATTTTCTAAAGTTAATTAAATAGTATATAGTTCAATGTCCTCATTTAAAAAATGAAATGATAGTACATTATTAGTATAAGGTGTTGTGATAACTCATTTCTCTAATAAAACTGCAAACTGAACAAAGGGACAATACATAATATAAATTATGTTAATATTGTTTAAACTCATTTAATCATGATTATAATTTATAATTAGTACTAAATCAAAGTCGAGGATAAGGTTGATATATATCTTCATGTGACAATGTTTCCAATTCTAGTCAAATTCTAATTGCTACTCAAAATGCTGTTTTAAAATTCTCCTGTCCATTATCAGAACATAGACCTCACTCTTTATGGTACCTACAAATACTTATGAGAAATAATCAGGATATATTATGAGATTGCTACTATTTCTAATAATTTACTATAAGCAAAATCTATAGGAAAATCTGTTTGAGAATGTGTTAGGTAAATTAATGAAATATCGTGTAGGTGACAGCTTTATACTGAATTGAACAATCCTTTATTTTGATTCTATAGTGTTAAAGAATATGTTTCATAATTCTTTTGACAATAAAGATTATCAAAACATTATGCAAAGTAGTTGACTATATATTCTTTTTGTTCACTGTTCATTTTATTCCTAAAGTGTATGAAAACAGACATATGCATGGACACGTTAATGTATTCCAATATTTAGGCAAAAATTTCTTAATCAAAATTACAATTATAGTCTCATTCAATTAATGTTCTATGTATTGAAAATGTGATCTAGTAACTCTGATATTCACTTTCGAAGGGAATACATTCATAATCTACAGCAATAGCTGAATTTCTGGAATCATTCTTATTCATACATAAATTCTAAAAATATATCATTTAAAACAAATAAAAATAGACATATTTTAAAACATGTTATGATCCAGACATAGTATCCCATGCCTGAAATCTATGAATACAAAAGTATGAAAAGGAAGAACTGCACGTTCAGGTCCAGACTGTATTACAGAGTCCCTTCCAGAGTTGCCTCGGCTGCAGTATATACACTTCCACAAACAAGATAGAAAAAATAAGTAAATAAAAGGAAGAATATGATGAAGCCAATGCAGAGATCAGATTTTAATAAATAATTCCTTACAAATTTAGAAGACCTTTAAATATTCACATTAAAAAGTACACAGCCATGTCCACAAAGCTGATCTGATTAGTGACTGTGCAAATACCACACAATGTCCATTAAATGGATGAGTAGATTTTATTTTTAAGTTTAATAAGCAAAGCCATTAAAACCTCACAAGTAGATGAGCTTTCCTACTTACATGTGATGAACATAAATAATATTTATAATTGATTTGCTAATTAAAATTGAGTTATCCTGTTATTTCTATTGACTCCTTAGTACTATGATATTTTCTTCATATATTTGTAGAAAGTGTCAGTTATATTCTTGGATCTAAATTTAATATTTTCTTCTCTTTAACCATTGATTAAACACACAGGAGTCGTTGTTAGATTCATTTCTAACTATATGCTCTCATCCTGGAAATAATATCTACTCTGACCTCATGTTGTTACATTTTCGGTGTTTGCTTCTGTTTCCCAGAACATGGGTGGGACCTCCAACACATAGTTCAATTTGCCTCCTGGGAAGTAGAAATAGATATCCCGAGAAAAATAAGCAATAGAGCATTCAAAACTGAGAAGGCATTCTTGTGTTGCTATAATATTCCCTATGCCAAAGCATGCTGTAACCATTAACCTATAGGACAAGACAAGAACATTGCATAATCTTACTCATATTCCTTTACCTCTTAAAATATATCATGTCACTTTTTTCTACTTGCTAAACTTTCCCTACTTCCTTCCTTTTCAAGGGTACTCACACAACCATATATCCATTCTCTGACGTGGAATTCCCTAACATCTTCTTAAGATGCATTTTTGCATCTTATATCGTTTATAAAATATATTTTCCAATTCCAACAGTAGTAAAATTTCCATGCCAAATTTTTATTGTAGTGATTCATGGCCTAAGGCATATAACAAAGCTTCATTGTTAAGCTCTATAATACTTATTAAGAATTAAAATCCACTTCATGAACCAGGATTCGTTCTTTAATATTAATCTCTTTCACTCTTGTTTCAATTTTTCGTTGAAACAAAATGATGTTTAATTTGACGACTGTTGTAACACTTTTATCTCTCTTGATAACAACTCAGATAATGGCCACTGTAGCTTCTGTATGACTTTATACATTTTAGCAACAACGTTTCAAGTTTAATTTTATTTCTCATTATTTTTCTCCCCTATCTTGTCTTTCAATGAAGTCTCCTGTCCACCTCCAACTTACCTAAAAACTGCCCCATAAAGAACTTTAGTACCCCACCACCTAGTGGCACAATCCTTGAGAATAGTACCTGACAGTGAGGCAGGAAGGTACAATTTTGGAGGCCAACCTAAGATGCACAGATAAAACTAGATACAAACACAGACACACACACACACACACACACACACACACACACACACACTTTAGGTTACTTTAAAAACAAAAATAAATAAATAAAGGCAACACTTTTAATTTACTTTTCATCCTAGATTTAAAAGCATATGCAAAAATTGTCATTGTAGCTACATTTTTGCTTTATAAAAATAATTTCAGTAAAATAATAGAACAACATTTTCCACTTATTATTTTATTTTCAAAGAAAGCTTTAATAAAAAACCAGAAAGACAAATTTTCTGAAAATCTAGTTAGCTGTTAGGGATAGAATCATTTCATGTAAAATATGCAAAAAATACAAAAAATTGCTATTTCAGAGATTTATGAAGAACTATTCACAGTAGATAAGTGTAAGTATCAACTAAATTATTAAAAAGATTTCAAATTCAATTGTATTTAAATAATCACATAGACTCATACTGTTAAGTTTAATTTATTGAGCAATTGTCATTTAAAGAAAATAATTGCATTCTTTTACTTGAATTTCCAAGGGAGAGTGAATTGCCTGTGAGGATTAAGTCAGTCCTCATTGTCTCTCATCAACCCATCACATAAACACACTTGAGAAGAATTATTTGTCGAAGAGATAAAAAAGAATGAATAAATAACTTAAATAAAATATTTTCCTCTCAAGAACGACTAGTTTAATGGTGGATATAGGGAAGTTTGATAGCTATTCAGATCTATCTATGATGGAGTATACAATTTTATTAGAAGGTCAGAGTTTGGAGCAAAGACAGGGTGCTTAAGGAATATAAACATGTTGAATATTATTGAGCTACAGATCATGTCCTTATTTTATAAGCAAATGGGACATGTTTAACATGACAAACTTTAAGATTTATTAATTATGTGACATGTAGTTGGGAACACATTATAGTTATGTCTCATATCTATTACCAAATTAGCAATATATCTTAATACAATGACTAATGCTTCTTCTATCCACTCATCTGCGTTCGTTGCCACAATTGGATCCATTCAGAAGTTAAAATAGGTTCTCATTCAACCCACTGATATCAGAAAGACATGAAATGTTTCACCATATAGCACCAAACACTAATTTTTAATGCCAAAAACACTTGCTGAAACTTTCCCAATTATCCAACTGGATAAATTTGCCTTATGCAAGACAGTGAATAGATGTATCCTTCCCTGTGTACTGTTCATCTCAAAAACAAAATGGAAATTAAATTCTTTTTTTTATTAATTTATTTATTTATTAAAGATTTCTGTCTCTTCCCCGCCACCACCTCCCATTTCCCTCCCCCTCCCCCAATTAAGTCTCCCCCCAGCCCAAGAAGCAATCAGGGTTCCCTGTCCTGTGGGAAGTCCAAGGAACCCCCACCTCCATCCAGGTCTAGTAAGTTGAGCATCCAAACTGCCTAGGCTCCCACAAAGCCAGTGCGTGCAGTAGGATCAGAAACCCATTGCCATTGTTCTTGAGTTCTCATTAGTCCTCATTGTCCGCTATGTTCAGAGAGTCCGGTTTTATCCCAGGCTTTTCCAGACCCAGGCCAGCTGGCCTTGGTGAGTTCCCGCCCACACACTGGAAATTAAATTCTAAGAATTTTTCCTATGATGAAACTAAACAGCAACCATCAACAATTAAGCATTATTTAACTCTTTTTGCCTCTTTATTGAATATGCAGAATAAATTTAGCAGAAGTTTCAAATCTTGTATCTTTTCACTTATGCCTAACATATTTCAATGACATTCTAAAAGGATTGGTCATAATGCTAGATGTATTAGAAGTTAAGAGCACTTGCTTTCAGAACAGTCAGGTTCAATTCACAGTATCCACATGGTGGCTCACAACCCTCTGTCACTCCTTTTCCATGTTGGCATCATCTTCTGGCCTCTGTGGACACTGAATGCACTTGTATACAAGAATACAAAATATGAAGTAAAATAATAATAAAAATTAATTACAAAGAAATATTGCAAAAGCGCTAATGAATTCATTTTCAGGGAATATATTTCATGGTCAGACAAAATTCATAGTTCAAATTTGGGACTTTTGTTAACTTTCTCAGTGTATATTTGCTGAAATTATGATGAGAATAATGCTAACAGTTATTCATAGTGGACTTCAGTAGTGCTGTGGAGGTAAATCTGATGAGAGCAGTGTATGAGTCTGTCTTCTTTTCAGTCCATGGCACTCATATAAAATTACCCAACACTTTATTTCTATAAGAGTTTTGCTTATTTTTATTAAGTCAGTGAGAAATTAATTTAATTTTCATACACTTTGCTAATTGTTTCAAATGATAATAATAGGGACTACTGCTGGCTGCACTGCTAGTAAATATGAAAGCTTCTTTATTTATTTCTATTTTTCCTTTACCAGGACTGCTGCCTTTCCAGGACCTTGTGAAAATATGCAGTGCTTTGTTGTTTTCTGGAAGGTGATGAATTAATTTTATTTTGTTAAATTGAATTTAAATGATGCAATTTTTGTCATTTCTCATTTTTTTATGTCTTGGAAAACACATTACCTCTGAACCCTGTGAGATATGCAGTTGTTCCAGTAAAAAGGCATAATTTATGTTTCTTCCCCTCATGTGGTTTACATCATTCAGAAATACATGGTGAGGTTTTCAATGAGCCAGCTAGAAGATGGCTCAGTGGGATGTCTGACAGTTTACACTAAAGAAAGAGGAGGATCTAGAATTTGTAAGGTTGACCTACAAAAGACAGCAAAATAAAACCATCTCTATAGTTTTATGTTCTTCTTTGTCAATGAAACTGGGGCCACAGAAGTATAAGACAAACAGGTGATTTGTGTTTGGCAGCTTCTCGCACATCATTTCATTCTGCACTCTCAGATGATATTTCAACTTCATTATGGTTCGATTACATTATAGGGTACAAAGACAAAAGCACAAATTTGTCTACTTATCAGGTTGAACAAATAAATTCTCTATGAAATCACATTAGGGAAAATAGGGTATACTTGTAAATGGTTCAGATATTCTATATGAAATTATTTTTTACATAAATGATAAATTATCCATTGAATATTGGATCTAATATTATTCATTATTACAGATATGTATGTTCTTATATATGGAGAACAGTAGAAAATATATCCACAAAATGGGAAAAAACACTGGCTTTTTATTCCAAGTATGATTGAGTAAAAAACATGTAAAATGGCTATTGTTTTATAATATTAAATTTGCTAACTAGTTTTGAGAAAGTTTAAAAATTTTCAGAAGGAATGTAAGACTTTCTGTGAAGAGACGTAAAATTTAACAAGTATTCAAATTGGAATACAGTTTTAATATAACAAAAATAATAATCCTTTGGGTTTGATAGTGAAATAAAGTTCAATGAATATTATTGACATACTTATGTTATATCACTGAGCATTATCAACAATGGAAATGCTATCAGAAGTTATAGTATGTGAACTGAACTAGTGTTGGTCTTGTACCTTCTGATTAAGTATGAAAGTTTGGATGAGATGCGTCTTGCTTAAGTCATAAACATTTGAATACTTGATTGCCTTTTTTGGCTATTCACAGAGGATTATGGGGTGAAGATTTATAACAATGGATGTATTTCAAGGTATTTTTTGTGCTTATTGTTTGTAGATCAGGAATCAGACTTTCAGCTCTGTCCCATTACTATATTTGCCTACTGTCATGCTCCTTATCAAAATGATTATTATGGAATCTAACCTTCTGAAACCTTAATAACCAATTAAACTCCTTCTTCTATATGTTGTTTTGCTCATGCCATTTTATCTCAGTAATAAAAAAATAACTAATACATCTGTTGGGGACCAGCCTCAACATACAAAATACCTCTTGCCCGGGTAGAGGCATGGAAATTTAGAAAATATTATTAAAGAGTATGAAGATGAGAATGAAAGTAATAAAATGGATCAACATAAGATAGTATCAGGAGGGAGTTCCAGTGAGTACTGGATTTCACTCATGTTAAATTTCTAATTGCTTAAAATACACCTGACTACAAAGTGTCTGAATAAGACAAAAAACTGCATTAATATGATACAAGGAAATGAATATACCAATTGAAGATCACAGTCTACATTTATAGTTAAACATTTTGTTACTAGAACAGAACAATTCACTCTCACACCCTAGAACAAAACATTCTGTAGTCAAATGACTCCCTGGGTGGAATCCAATGTTATCTCCACAAAGGAACTGTACTCTTAGTTGGATCCATAGATTTTGTTTGGGGTAGAAACATATCTACTTCTCTATTACTGAAATACAGGAAATACAAGGTCTGGCTATTAGCCACATCTTTTGACAATAACCTCTAGAGAGTAGATATCTCTTACAGCCAGTAATTTTGGCAATCATTTAATTAAAAAAGGAATACCTATTTTAATGGCTATCAACCTATTATATATCTATCTACCTACATATATGTTAATTAACCTTAAAGTGTTCTTTCTCATTTTCTAAACATGAATGTTTGTAATTTCAAAGCAAGAATACTATAAGTTTAGATTGTTATTATATTTGATATA
The DNA here is from genome assembly GCF_037038515.1 of Microtus pennsylvanicus. Classification (NCBI taxonomy): domain Eukaryota; kingdom Metazoa; phylum Chordata; class Mammalia; order Rodentia; family Cricetidae; genus Microtus; species Microtus pennsylvanicus. The sequence goes on from NC_134593.1 coordinate 46,515,766, forward strand.
TGTTTGAAAAGCTACTGAGTGAAATTTCTTAAGTTGTTATATTATTCCACAATTCCATGTTGAAAAAACATGATTTTCTTTGCACCTAGTCTCTCTCTCTCTCTCTCTCTCTCTCTCTCTCTCTCTCTCTCTCTCTCTCTCTCTCTCTCTCACACACACACACACACACACATATTTGTGTGTGTGTGTGATTTGAATGCCATAAAATAAATTAAAGTTAGAAAAAATATTAACTATCATTTAATTCAATTTTTTTGTTTTTCAAGACAGGGTTTCTCTGTATCTTTGGAGCCTGTCCTGGAAAACTAGCTCTTGTAGACCAGGCTGGCCTTGAACTCACAGAGATCTGCCTGCCTCTGCCTCCCATGTACTGGAATTAAATATGTGTGCCACCACCACCTGGCTTTAATTCAAAATTTTTATATACTAGGTAATGTAAGATAATCATAGTAATATTATAGAAAGAGTCCATAATTTTATTCAGTCTATAGTTAGTTAATAGTGTAGAATTTGCAATTACTTACATTATAAATGCAGGGTATACATTACATAAATCATTTTCAAACTGAGGATAGGTCCTTATCTAGAAAATATTTTATTTATTTTCCATGAATACTTGACATTTAGAGACTATACCTGATCATTGTTATTCACCCATGAGGCAGTTAAGGAAACCTTAGGGAAGCAGTTCAGTGTTAATGGACAGACTCAATTTTATAGACCCGTCAATTTTACTTTATGGAATCCCAGTTCATAGAATTCTAGAGTATATAAAAATATTTTGTTTCTAAAATAAAAAAAGTTTGGATAAAATAGCATCAGGTTTTTCTCCACTGCAATAATGTAATAATCAGTAAAATTCTATAATTTTGAAAATCAATGTGTATGTGAAGATTTATTATTGAACATAAGACCTAGATTGATGACTCTAGAACTATGAAACAACTCAAAAGACATGATAGACAAGTTAAGTAACTATGATTGGTAGGGTATTGAAAAATTCAATAGGTCTTTTGAAAAATGGATAAAAAGTTAAAGCATTTTCAATACTGTTTCAGGAAGGATGTGAGCAATTGTCTTCTTTACCCAAAAAGGGATTCAATAGCAGATCAAAGTAAGGATTCCCAAAAATCAATAAGAAACAATAAAATGGACAGGGGATACTTACAGAAGTATGGGGAGGGGCTACTTAAAGGAGGAAAAGTTACTCAAAAGAAGCTACATCACCAAAAACCCACTCTAGCACGGGTGGCAACTTATGAAAACTGGAAACCTACAGCGCACAGGTTATAGAATGTCCGTTCTAGATGGCCCAACCATCAGAGTTTAATTTTTAATACTATTGTCATGTGATTTTACTATGCTATTATGTTTAGAAATATTCAGAGTGCAGTTTTTCAGCTTTTGAAAGTGTTTACTATTGAGCAGTGTGCCCTATCACACTGGTAACAACTTCATACATGTGGTATATACAAATCTCCTCATTGTTCCATTTTCTCTTGTGCTTGAGTTAAATTCATGCTACCATTGTTTGTATATGTAAATGTTAATAATATTGGTAATAAGATGCCACAGTAAATAATAGAATAGTGAACGTCAAGTTATCAAACGCTACAATTGTATAATCATTGGTTGTTCATACTCACCAGTCAAGCATGTGTACTCCATCATAGGTGTGAGGTGGGAGCATAAGCACTGAATGCTGACAGGCACTAAACAACCCTTGTATGTATTCATTGTATTACCATACTGGGACCTTTTATTTTTAAATTACTACTCGCTTTTAAAATGTAAAACCTAAAAATTCTGAAGGAAGGATATGTATTATTGATGACAATGAGATGAATGACATTTCAAGAATGTATTAAAGATGACCATGGCTCATCATGCGTCTGTCTTAACATTATGACAATCATAAACATTATAGAAAGACAAAAGAAAAAAGGTTTTGCATTGCTGGTGAAAATGCTAGCTCTGAGGTATTTAAAAGACTGAAAAATTGTTATTCATTACATGATGTGAAAATTGAGTGTACAAGAGCTTTGATAGGAAGGTTGTTGAAGACTGTTGGAAACTCTAAATAAGCTGTTTGCAATGTAAAATTACTTGCCAGAACAAATCCGGCATGGGCATTATAACAGAGCAAACCAAAGCAGTCTAGTGGAATAAATCTGGCAGAGCAATAAGCTATACAGCCTAAGTTAGTGTACATACACTCTATGGTGTTCAAATGAACACATATCATGGCATGACTCATTTCTTAGAAGAGGTCCTAATTTTAAGTGATGTGTGACTGCATCAATTATTTAAAAAGTACTAAATTAATCACTGTGATAATAAAATATGTTAGATTATGACACATAAAAACATACATTTTTGTGTCCAACAGTTAAAAATTTCCTTCTTGGCTAGGCATGGTGGAAAATGCATTTAAGCCCAAAATTCAGAAGACATTAATTCTGAGTTCAGGATAAAAACTTCCAGGCCAAGCCGGGCAGTGGTGGCGTATGCCTTTAATCCCAACACTCGGGAGGCAGAGGCAGGTGGATCTCTGTGAATTCGAGACCAGCCTGGTCTACAAGAGCTAGTTCCATGACAGGCTCCAAAACCACAGAGAAACCCTGTCTCGAAAAACCAAAAAACAAACAAAAAAAATTCCAGGCCAGCAAAACTGTACAGTAATATACAGTGAGACCCTGTCTCAAAGACAAAAACATATAAGGTAACCCAAATAATCCTAAGAAACAAGCAGATTCCAAGCAAAGGAAGCACTTTTCCTCCTGAAAGTAAAATTCCAATGATCAAAAATAATATTACATCCTACATTTAGACTGCTATTGGTTTCATATAGCATAGTCAAATTCCATACTTTCTTCAGTGTCTGGTGGTGGTTCTATGTTGACAAGGGTTTCTGTCACACCCAATCCTGCAGGTGTTCACTCCCACAGAAACACACAGAGGCCCTACACTAATTATAAACTGATTGGCCTATTAGTTCAGGTTTCATATTACCTCTTATAACTTATATTAGCCCATTATTTTTGTCTGTGTTTGCCCCATGGCTCTGTACAGGTACCTTATTTGGCAAGGAATTCTGGGAGAAAGGAGGCTGAGTCAGAGAGAAGCCATGGAGTCACTGCCAGAAACAAACATACTGGAACTTTCCTGGTAGGCCTCAACCTCGTGGTGATACACAGATAAATAGAGATGGGTTAAATTAAGATGTAAGAGTTAGCAAATAAGAAGCTAGAGTTAATGGGCCAAGCAGTGTTTTAAATAACATAATATCTGTGTGGGTTTTTTGTTGTTGTTGTTGTTTTTTGTTTTTTGTTCTGGGCATCCAGGAAACAAGCAAGCAGCCTCCCCAAAACAATTACACTAAAAGAATTTGAGGTGGAATCAGAAGAAAGGAATGACAGAGAACTCAAGAGGCAAAATGAAGAGAATGAAAAATAAAATACGTAGAAATTACCTGAAAGAAAACAAGTGAGTGTTGGAAATATTCATGTAAATGAAAATAAGGTTCTTATTTTTTGGAATGGAATATGCATTTTAATTAGTGGAGGAGGTTACCTTTACATTCCTTTTGCAGGCGTATTATATCTTGTGTTTCTTAACATATCTCAACACTAAAGGAAATTTCAATACACGTATTGTCGAATAGAATAGAAGTGAAACATTTGCCTTAGGTCACACAGATGTTTAGTGCAGATCTATAATTGGAGAATATGAGTCTGGGCATAACCCATTCTCTTAACTACTCATGCTGTGAGGAAATAAAATGCCATAATAATCCCATGATACAAAAGAAAATAAAAGCTAAGGGACAGATAGAAGAGAGTAGTGCCAGATAACTGATCTATAAGCAAAGAGATAAGAGATAAGAGGAGCCGGGCAGTGGTGGCGCACACCTTTAATCCCAGTACTTGGGAGGCAGAGGCAGGCGGATCTCTGTGAGTTCGAGGCCAGCCTGGTCTACAAGAGCTAGTTCCAGGACAAGGAACCAAAAGGAAACCCTGTCTCGAAAATAAAAAAAAAAAAAGAAGAGAGACAAGAGATAAGAGGAGAATTGAGAGGAAGACAAGGGTAGGATGGGTACAGGTGTGACCAAAAGGAAATATAAAGAATTTGTCATTCACAGAAATAGATCTAGAAAAAGGAAGAATTAAGAAAACTTGATGAGGATAACAAGCAAGCTTGACTCCTAGTTATAACTACTACTATCAAACTTTTATCATGTTTATTCTTTCAGTGTATTAGGATTCAGCTGGAAGAAGCAGGGGTTGTGTATAATTTCAAAGAGAAGCTGAAGACTCAGGAAGCCAGTTCAGATACTGATGAAGAAGACCTTATTCTTTGGTAGCGTAAACAAAGTGTGGTATCAAAAAAAAAAAAAGTAAAACCCCTCTAAATAATGGTATCTATTGTTCGGTCTTCCATAAGCATTCAGTGCTGAATCTGCATGCTTCATCAGTAAAGTCAGAAATAATAAAAATAAGCATGCCAAAACTGTGTGGAAAATGAACTTGACGAAGTGTATCATACTCTGGGGTAGTCTCAAAATAAACTTGCTGAGTATAACTTATTGATGGAACTTGTTGGCCCAGGCAATATCCTGATTGAATTGGACAGCTTTGAAGAAAATCAAATAAGTTAAAATGCACTTTCTTATCCAGGTTTTGATCATGCTATGAGAGTGCACTTGATAGCTGTGATTATAGGCAAATGAGGTGGAGTATTAACCATTAAGGCTCATCCTGAGAAACAGAACATGGAGGGAGGCATTATTAAGAGACGGATAGTAAGAAATAGGCCTAAACAATCATAGGGATTGTTTAGTCTAGTCTGAAATCCATCGGGCATGGTGGAAGAAATGCATACGGAATCTACGAAGAGACTGAAGCTTCTCTCTGTAGAAGGAGCTTCCCTTTCTCAGTTCTGCTCAAAGTTACTGTCAACTAACTAAACCAGACTCAATCAGATTATTTTAGATCACCTCTTCTTAATACCATTGTCAACTTTAATTACATATAAAACATATTTTTCCATCTTCACGATAATATATGATTGGGTAACTGGGGATATTATTCAATATTTCTACTTGTAAAGTTGACAATCATAGGAACACAACCTTGGAGATGGAACTATTTCTAATGTGGTCATAAAATAGGTCTCATCACTAGTCCTCCCTGTAAACTGAGTTCTCTGAATTGTCCTGAATGACACACTGATGAGCAATCTTTATGGATCCATGGTAGTTAGGTATGTAAACACTACAAAAGATAACTCTTGTAGTAAACTGCAGGATTTGCGTAGACTCTAATGCCTGTGCTCTACTCACTATAATTTTAAAAAAGTGGGTGTGATTCATGACAAGATTTCATTTTAAACTAAACAACAACAAAAATGTGACATCATCCAGGCCGAGATTTGCTGCAGTATTAAATTCCAACCAGTAAGCCCTGTTGTCCACATCCCCATTTCTATTTTTTCTATCATTTTCTCTAAATGTGCCCTCATTGCTTGTTATGGGATTTTCTTCACAGCTGCAGACCATCGCAACCATTGCATTTTATGACACTCGACAGATGTGTTAATTTAGAATTTGGAAGCAATCCATCCCCCCAAAATGGGAGGGGTTTCCATCCATTATTGCCATTTTCTTTCATTTCAAAGCCACAAGTAAAATCCACATTGACAATTATCGATCTTTAACTAAGCCTGGTGCTTTGAATATTTAGATAAATGGTTTTCTTTGGTTACAAAAATTCTAGGCTATTTGATTCAACCTATATCAAAATAAGCAATTTTCTCTTCTCATTCATCTTCACTTGGTTATTATGATTCACCTATCGTAACTACTTTATTCAATGCCTTGATAATTCTGAAGTTTGTGAGGGAGTAAAGACACAAACATGAAGGAGAATATTCATTGGTAATGTTGTTCAAAGAATGAGGTTCACTTCCATCTGTTATGAAATGAATAGCATCACAGTTTAAAGTGCAAAAAAAAAAAAGGTTTTCAAAACATAAGATCTATCAAACTATTCACAGTCATCACAAAAGTTTCGGAATTAATTTTTGCTTTTGGTTTTTTTGTTTGCTTGTTTGTATAATTCATCCAGACAGTGGCTATTTATTTATTTATGTATTTACTTAATTTTTATTCATTCATTGTTCTACCACACTCTGCAACACAGAATGCAATTTAACAGCTCAGAGTCATGCTAGTAGCCTCTGAAAATCAATTGGTTAAGTTTCTACTGTTCTTATGGTACTTTTCTTTCTCAAAAACATCTATCTAGAGAGACCTAGAAAGGCAGCAATGGTGACTGTGGTTAGATTTTTATACATAATCATTTTTTATGTTATTGTCAATGTATACTAAACTTTAACACCCCTTTTCTTTATCATTATACATTAATTATCTCTCAACTTAATTCAGATCTTCTGAGGGATAAATTCAACAGCAGTGAATGTAAATGAAGAAAATGCTTAATATATATAATTAATTGTTATTCATGTAAGTTTAGTAATGAAAAAAAATTATGTGATATCAAAAATGTTGTGGACGAAAGAACCAGACAGAACAGTTACTACTTCAAAATGTCTAGAGTTAAAAACTAAGTTAAGGACATGCAGGAAAAAAATTAATTGCATTTTAAATGCAGAATATTTCTAAAAACTCCATTTTTAATAATTTAAATTGTAATATGTATTATTCTATTTTCTGCATCTTCAACATTTAGCTCACATTGATATGTAACAAGAAAATACAGTTATTTCTCATAATAAAATTATCTTACTATATTCTAAATTAAAGGAAGTAAGCACTTAACTAAACAGTAGATTACCTTTTTATATATTAAACATTCAAAATTATTTAATTTTATGAAATTTTTTCACATTTTTTATTTATTTTTACTTAAAAATTTCCACTTCCTCCCTTCCTCCCATTTCCCTCTCCCTTGACCCTTTCTCCTCCCCTTCCCTCTCCAGTTCAAAGAGCAGTCAGGGTTCCCTTCCCTGTGGGAATTCCAAGGTCCTCCTCCCTCCATTCAGGTCTAGGAATGTAAGCATCCAAAAAGACTAGGCTCCCACAAAGCCAGTATATGCGGTAGGGTCAAAACCCAGTGCCATTGTCCTTGGGTTCTCAGTCAGCCCTCCTTGTCTGCCATGTTCTAATCACATGATAATCAGCAGAGATTTAAAGAAAACAAATACCTTTTCTTGGGTAATCTTCCTACTGAGTACTGATTAACTTATAGCTTTTTGTTTCTTAAATCAGTTCAAAATACCAGTGTTTGTTTTATCAGTATTCTGGATTCTTTCTTGCTTTTTCTTCCTTCATGCCTATGGAATTCTTTCCACTTCCTTTAGGAACAGCTGCTGCTTTCTGAATATTCAGTCCCCAAGCATGGCTTAGTTTCATCTTATATAAATGGCAGTGCATTGCTTTAATTCATGGCATTCACATTAGAGAAGGTAATCTGGTGTCTTGACTTCCAAGGGTCTTAAAAAAGGGACACTTCCTGACTCAACTTTTCTGCCTAGTGTGAGTATTAAAAAAGCATCTTACCGTATTATTCTTATATGGCACATGAACAAGCTACAGGATGGCATTGGGTGTATAAATGGCTTAACTCACTTATGTTCATTTCCTTTTGCATTCCCTTTACTCCATCTGCAGTACAACTGAAATAGAGTGTTCGTGTTCCACAAGTATATACATCAGGGCATACTCCCAAGTCTATACTTCCCAGTAGATTAACACCATTACTATGTAGATATGAGTTACCATCTTACAGAAACATCTCCCTTCATTCCACTCTAAAATAAAATCTATGCTTTTGGAGTTAGAATTATTTTCAGGTCCACATCCATTTATAATTTATGCTGTCCTCATTATTAATCTGAGTAATTCTTCCAATATCTTCTCCTTTCACTATCTAGGAGGAAAATAAAAAATGGTAACTAAGAAACAAAATTTATGTATGAAGCAGAAAGGAAAAGAGCTGTTGTCCTGGTCTACATTTTTAAGAAAGTGTTTTCTGATCTTTTATTATTGCTGGTAGACAGGAAACTTCTCAAATGCTGTTTCCTTATGATTTCTAATGAGTCCTAAAGACACGTGATGAAAATAACTCAGACAAGGTATAGTAATATGCACTTGAGAAGACAAAGTTACTTTAATTAAGCTTTTAAAAACACATTATTGTAAATGTGTAGTCACAATGCTGGAGAATATGACAAAATCTAAATGGCCTGCCAACACTGAAAACATCTCTACAAAGATCTAAAAAGAGATAAAACTTTTATTCTTAAATAAAAATATGATGCATAGCACAGGAAACCTATTAAAAGACATAGGAAACACATTACCTCTTATACCATAGATAACCCCATATTTGGAGAGCCAAAGTCAATTCCAGATACAAAGGAATTGTAAAAAATTAATAAAATATATTTTATTTTTCATATCAAAACATAAATATATTAAATATATTTTAAAGATCAGGCCAAACAATTGTTTATAAGTCACCTGATAGCAAAATAGAAGATTCATAGTAAAATGACATAATAATTCTATTTAATATTTGTGAACTATCTTCTTATGTCATTTTCCATATAATATTTTAGACCACAGTCAGAAGAAAATGAAACTACACATAAAGAGAAATTCTTTAATGCTAGGCATATATTATTTATTATTTTCATGTTTTCAAATAACTGGTTCTCAGTTTAGAATGACTTTACAGAACTGTCAATCATAAATACCTCTTCCACCAGATTATCTGTCAGAATGGTGTGATTATCATCAGTGTTTGTAAATTTACCTTATTTAGGGAAACAAATGTCTGCTTATCTTTATGATGATTTGAAACTTTATGATTAATCTTTTCTCTCATGTTTAGTTCTTAATTTCCTCAGTAACTGGGCAGTAGGAGAACAATAAATTTCTTTGATAATACCATTTTAGTACCATGATATGAATGGCCTGCCTTTTAAATCTAGCAAGGAGATTCCAAAACAGAGTCTTATATAAAAGAATTACAAAACATATCAAAGAGACAGAGAGACTCTTTAATTGCAGGGTTTATATTGTAAAAATTCCCTTGAAAGGGAAAGAGGGCTTATTGAAGTTTCTCACCTAATTTACATAGATTTGTCTTTTTATGGTTGAAAAACTTTGCTTTATACAAATGTACATTTTCTTCAGTCATTTCTGTGCTGTTAAAAATTTAATATGGTTTATATGATAACTATTGTGACTGATTCTGTAACAAACTCTGGTGTGCATGTAAAAAAAGCAGGGCAAATGAAATCCCATTTTTATTCTGAATTTGCCATCACAAAGAAAGTTCTTATAAAAAAAGTATACTCATATTCCTTATTTAGTGTTATAGAACTACAGAGAGTAGTACACAAACTTCCAAACATCTTCCTTGCTTCTACTTGAGTTTTATTAATATTCTTCTAAAATACCAGGCGAAGCAGTTAGCTAAATTCTCTTATTTCGTCTTGACCCTATGTTCTGATCACTTCTGTTGTTACCACTGTAAGTTGAATAAAACTTGAAACAAAAATTTTGTCTAGGAGATAAACTTCCTTTATCTGTAAATTTTGTTAGCCATCTATAGTCACAGAGCCAAAGAATATTTAACCTGTCCTAGCATTCCCGTGGATTTGTAACATCTTTTTAATGACCTGAAAGATATCTAAGACAGCTGGATAAAATGACGGATAGGCAGAATAGTGTCAATATTTAACTTGTTCTCATCTGATTACAAATACACCAGAGAGAAGGGAAGTGCACTGTGTAAACCGTTTTCATTCTGCAAGCTTGTCACACATTCTCCTTCAATTTTAGTTCCAAAGATTTTTGTCATGGTATTTGACAGTTTGGGGTTGGCAGTTCTTTTGTATGTTTCTAGGAAGTTTTGATTTTCTTTTCTTTTTAGAATTTTTTTTTTTAGAAACCATGCGTGAGTCCTTCATTTGTCACATTTACTTTCAATTAGAAAATGAGTTTTGATTGATCTGTTTACTTCCAGATTCTTCATTCTAATTTCTATGAAAAAAAATCCCTTTCATAGTTTTTGACTTTGTTCCACATTTTATTCAAAGAACTTCAATTATTTTCTTTAAGAATTTCTTGTTCTTTGTTATTGAGTTTTATTTGGTTAAACCAGTGGCATTATGAGCTGCTTGAATCACCCTGACATAAAGTACTTTTTGTTTACAATAGAGAAATATATTAAAAAGAGAATTTTATGCTTCTTGGAAAATATATGGGATAAAACATATTATATTGGTATGTTATATAGCCTTGACTTTATAAGATTTCACTTATTTTTTTCCTGCTATAGCTTAAAAGGTAAATATACTTGTGTCCTTCATCTGAAAGAATAAGAAACCCGTGAAATAGATGAAGAATTAGTTTTGTATGGAGCAGTTAACAGAAATCAGTAATTTCAGTGAATATAAGGTTTTGAGAAATAATTGGCATGAATTTAGTTTTCTGTAAGATCATAGATTAGTTTGCCTAGCTATAATTCTAAATCACATCTCTCCTTTGCAATTATTTTACTTAAACAACCAAATTATATGCTTCCAATGGACTTAAGGGTAAATACTGCAATATAAAATCAAACTTTGTAGCAGATATGAAAATGTGACATAATATTCTACAGTTTGTGTTTGCAAATATTAAAATAAATTTTCTCAAAATATTTTAAATTTATGATTTAAATTAATGGTTTAAATCAATGGGTTATCAAAAATTGAAGTTATTTAGAATACAATCAAATTCTTAATATTATCACTATATGAATCTTTTTCAGTTTTATCATTAAAATTAATATTTTTATGTTTTTAAATGTCCTGTAATCTGTTCTTATTAATTTCTCTCAAATATCTACAGATATTTTTCTATAACTTGTGGTTTAGTCAAACTGAACACATTGTTTTCTCAATGGAGAATTCCATAAACTCTATATTACAAAAACATAATTGTATACGTAGCACACACTAACAAATTGGTAGTAGAGGAAGGGGAAACTGTGGCTGGGATGTAATGTATAAGAGAAGATTAAATATAAAAAAAGTTAATGAGTGTGTTTGCCCAGCGGAACTGTATTATGTGGTCCTATTGTTAAGAACACTATATATCATGGTAGGAGGATATAGAAGGAATAAGTTGGAAATAGGCTAGATGCTTCTTCCCTGTTGGATAGTTTTCCCAGTAAGGAAAGATGGGTGGAAGGAATAAAAACATCAATAGACACACCTGGTTACAAACTTCGTGGAGTACAGTGTGCATCTACCAAGTGAGAGATGGTCACTGTTATGACAGTGACCATTAATTTGATATTTTCAGTTTGGATTGGCGAAGTAGTGCAAAGAAGTGAAGACAAGTAAGCATACTCAATAATCATCTAACTGGGTAGAGCACAATCTTTGTAGTAACTAACTACTACTATTTAGCCAAATTAGTATGGCATCCATTGCAACAGTAATATTTATATTCATTTTCATATATATATATATATATATATATATATAAATTTCTTTTTTTAATTATTATTATTATTTTTCCATTCAATTATTTACACTTCCTTCCCTTCTCCCAATCCCCTCCCGCTCTCACACACCGCACACCCCCTCCTCCCTCTCTCACCCTGTTGAGAGAGGGCAGGGAACCCTGCCCTGTGGGAAGTCCAAGGCCCTCCCCACTACATCCAGGCCTAGGGAGCTCTGCATCCATATAGACTAGGGTCCGAAAAAGCCAGAACATGCTGCAAAAACAATTCCCAGTGCCTTTATTAATGCCTTCTCAGTCAGCCCCCACTGACAGCCACAATCAGAGAGTCCGGTTTGATCACATTCTCATTCAGACCCGGTCCAGCTGGATTTAGTGAGCTCCCATTAGAACAGGCACACTACCTCAGTTGGTGGACCAACACCTCAACAAACATCGATCCTTAATCAGAGAAACTTCTCTTTGAAGTGAATGTTATGAACACAGATACACATGGATACTCTAGATGCTTAGTAAAAATGAAAGCTGAGTGCTTAGCCCTAAATAGGACATTTATAATACTGAAACAGACCTCATGAAACACTTGAAAGGAGAGAACAAATTGAATGTAACAGCAAGAGGAAAAGAGGGAAGGGAATTTGTTGAGAAATGTTATATTTAGATCATGATGCTCATTGTCAAACAGATGATGTTTGTTACAAAGAGTATGGCATAATACCTACAAGTATTTATACCTACATGGAGATGTAAGATAAGGGAAAGTGGAAGAAAGCAAAGATAGCTGCAAAGAAGAAAGGTGAATGAGAGTGTGGTAGGGAAGTGAAAACAATGCAGTACGTAATTGGAAAAATTGTCAAAGCACATAACCAAATAACAAAAATTACAAAAGATTAGAAGATTTACGGTCTACGTATCACACATATCATAATGATATAAAACATGTCATTTCAATGTAGCCATGAATATTAATATCACTAAATTTATAAACATGAGTTGTAAAGCATTGTTCATTCTACAACTTTCTGAGACAGTGCCATTTGTTTTCAACTATTACATGAAATAAAAGTTATTGAAAACACTGGTAAAATATTTAGATATTTAAAAATATTCTAATAATAGTGGAATTAAAAATACAAGGCGATTGCCAATATAACTCTTTACTTTTGAAAATATGATCATATCTTATTACATTTAATTTCATAGGACTGCCTGAGTTTGATTGATAAAGGGAAGGCTACTGCTCTAAGCTTCCAAATCATCATTGATTGTGAGGAGGGTTAAACTATTTGCTGAGCAATTCCACTAAATCTGTTTCAAAGATGGTTAGATAAGAAAACAGATCTATAAACTTTCATGACTGCAAAACTGCAATAAGGTCACACACTCTAAAACTTTCTTGATGCCATCTGTACAAGTTATGTGTTGGGATCTTAGATATTTGTATTTGGGCATAAACTAAGTAACACTTGATAAGCCACTGAAAGAATTTCACAAAATTTTGAGATCTAAATTAATTTATCATATATTTCTGATAAATATTTCTAAATTGTCCAGTTATGAGTGGTAAGCACTTTTTCCTTTTTTTAGAAGATGATGAATATCCTTTGAAATTTATTTGCAGATTAAATTTATTTGAAAGACATTGAGTCTCAAGTTATGTTAACAGATCTTTTTACAATCACATCATATTATGTTACTTATATCTGTAAGGCATTTATCGCACATAAAATGATAGTTTAATGTAATATTTTTTGCTACATATACATAAAATAATATTATGATATTTATTATGGACAAATAAACTCATACAATGTTATATATGCATTGATGAATTAAAAATGTCCTTTACACATTAGTTTTAACAAAATTAGAACATATATGCTAGAATAATTGTTTGTACAGTACATCCAAATGTCTCATTATGCATTTCCCCTAATAGCACATACTTCTGAGACCTAGTAACAAGATAGAGATGCTATCTTTGGAGGCAGAATGAGCCATTGAAGTTGGGCATTTTTATTACACTGAGTTCCATTTTGTTTTATTAACACACCTCTTGAAGCTAATTGGAATACGTATTTTTATTTTGGCATTTTTTTTAAAATCATATTTACCATCATAACATTTTAACTGTAAAGTATATTGATGTTAATTGTAAATGGAGTTTCATAAAATATTTTGAGAAGATTTTATGGTTCTTAAATAAAATTAAATCCAGTTTATGATCCGCCTCAGGGTTCAGGTCCTGAGATAGGGAAAAGGTGTTAGCACAAAGAAGTAATTGTCTGACTACTAGATGAGTTTCACCACAAGCGGCAACCCTTAATACCTCAAGACATTTTTATTTATAATTAAAAAACAAAGCCGGGCGGTGGTGGCGCATACCTTTAATCCCAGCACTCGGGAGGCAGAGGCAGGCGGATCTCTGTGAGTTCGAGGCCAGCCTGGTCTACAAGAGCTAGTTCCAGGACAGAAACCCTGTCTTGAAAATCCAAAAAAAAAAAAAAAGCATGTTTTCCCCACCCTCTAGGATTAACCTCCAGAAGAAACAACTATGTTTGTTCCCAGCTTCTAAGTCAAAATAACTTTTAAACCAAAAACAATGCTCAGCATTTTTAACTTGGCCTACTTTTGAGTTAGGTACATCTTGACCTTACAAAACTAAAAGGTAATAAACATAGCAACATTCTCAAGAACAACAATATTGTTCAAACTTCACAAGGCATGTTTACAGAAATATGAGTCATTTTCCATAAACTGCTTGCATAGTTATTTCAAATTTCTTGAACTGTTCCTTTGTCTTATACACCTAAATCTCTCTCTAAGAAACCCAAGAAGCATCAGTTCCCAAAGAATATTAGAGGAAAATATTGGATAAAAAAAACTAGAGTTTCTGGGAATGATTACACCTATCCCACGCTTGACTGACAAAGTGAAACTAACAACCACCAGAAGAATCATCAATATAATGAGAGAGAAGAGAGCTTGCAGCCTGTTTGGTCTCAGTAGTATTCTTAACTGAGGTCCACTGGTTTTTGCCAAGGTAAAGACTGTCTCTATGGGCTTGTCTCAGGGTGACCCATTAGACAAGTGTTCGTATGTTAATCTAAACCAAGCATCAAAGCTCCCAATATCCAATGACCTCTTCTTCTGTCCAGTCTTCATTATAATAAATTGCAGTGTAGGGGCTGGAGAGATGGCTCAGAGGATAAGAGCACTGGCTGCTCTTCCAGAGGTCCTAAGTTCAATTCCTAGCAACCACATGGTGGCTCACAACCATCTGTACTGAGATCTGGCACCCTCCTCTGGCTTGCGGGCACATAATAAATAAATAAATCTTTAAAAAAAATAAAAAATAAATAAATTGCATTTTGTTTCGATTATTTATTTAATTTATGTATCTAGCTGAAGAAAGATTGCACTTATTTACCTTCTCGTGGCTTATTTCACTTAGCATATCGTCTTCACAGTTCACCTGTGTTGAAGCAAAGGACAGGAACTCTGTAATAGAATTTGCAATGTCACAATGTCATTAACATAAAAAAATTAATTAAGTCTTTTCACATATTAAATCAAATAAACTTCTTTGAAAAGGATACATAGAAAGATAGCACATTATACACTCATAATAAGGTTCATTTAAGTAGAAATTCATTATGAAAATTGTGAGCTATAATATGTTTTAACGGTTGATTTAAATGAGTTCTGAAAGCAATACAAATAGTTACATGACTTAGCATCACTTTCAGGCCTAAAAACATTGGTATAACACATGAAAAAAGACAATAAATAATAAAATCTGTAAAGAGACGTTGATTAATTATCATAGTTATAAAAAGATATCTCTCCCTTTCTCTACATTTTTAAAACTTGAAACAATTCATTAGTCTGGCTTTCATAAGTGTTCTATTACTGGGGTGCTACAAACATGTATCTCTAGTTCATTTTTAATGTTTCAGTCAGGTAGGACAAGAGAATTCCTTACTTCAAAAGACAATAAAATAACTTTTGAATGGTTGTTAAAAAAATAATTTGGAAATTATTCTTTGAGGACTTAGGAATCAATGCAAATTGAAATGGCCAGTCACCACAAACCTGGGATGAAAAATCTACATGTAGAAATACTTACTGTAAGTTAAAGGCACACCCAGGAAAGCCTATAGAAAAAGAATCATAGAGTCTCTATAGAGACACATCCATAGCTACAGTTAAGTTAGCCTGAAGTCTACTCTAGTCAATTGATGCAAGAACAATTAAAAAGTGATTATATTTTAAAAAGAGAAATTGAACCTAAGACAATCTAACTTCCTGTAAGGCATTCTGGAAAAATATTTTGAATAAAACTTGTTTGTGTGTGCTCTGAATGTGATATGTTAATGAACTTTCCACAATAACTGAAAAAAAATAAAATCTCCCCACTGTGGACATAAGGACTAAACACTGTAATAACAGCCTGACGTAGGGATCTGTCAGTCATTTATAATTTGTATCAAGAGATGAACATTTTCATCTGCCTTCAATTATTCTGAAAATGTGAACACAGGGACACAGTTTTATTCCATAGTATAACACTCACTGAGACATCCTCATTGATTTCATTTATAGTGCTCTATTTATTTGCAGCATTGAAAAAAACATAAGATTGTGACTGACATTCAACAAATTCTTACTGAGTTGGCAATTTACTCAAACAGGAAACCTTTTACCACTACCATATTTGGTGGATGGTTGTCCTTCCATCATCCTCTTTTTTTCTAACGCTTCTATTCTGCCAGTAATGAGAATTCATGGTTTCTCCCTGTCATCTGTCTTGTGTTTTGTGTGAGATGATGTAGAATTCTAAGACCAGTGATAGATGTTATTCATCTACATGGATAAGTTTGTAGTTGTTTGTAATTAGACTGGCAGTTGTGTGATTTGAATGGACATAAATCTAAGTCGAAGGAAATGGTGTGATTTAATGTAACATTCCTCACATACCTGAGATTTGAATTCTTTCCCTCTTATGTTTTCTCAAATCTTTCCCATTTACAAACAGTAATCTTGACAGAAACCATCAAGGAGAGGAAATGACTATTTTTGTCTCTCTGTATTATCTTTAAGTGAGATATCATTTGTCCTAGCAATGGTTCTAAATTTTCTAATTCGTGCTTATTCATTTTTAGACAATTTGGCATAACGATAGAGTTCTAAAGACATTTCGCCATTCACTGCCTCCATCTGTCAGTATAATATACATTTTCTTGAAGTTCTTCTGAAAGTCTGCACTGTGTAATTTTTCCTTGATTTTATATTACAGTCACGCCTTAACTGCTGTGCTTAGAGGAGAATCATTACAACCATATCCATGTCTTTGGGTTCTTCCACTAATTTTTAAAATTCTAAGTTTATATGCTCTTAATAGTTTGTTCAATAGCTAGATTAGCTAAGTAGGAAACACCATAGGTCAAATTCTAGAACCATAAAGACTGAACGTTATCCAGGCCTCAGCCAGAGTTGGTTTCCAAGCCCGGTATTTATGCATAATTCCCAGTTAAAGTTAAAGTGCGCACTTTTTAAAGCACACACACACACACACACACACACACACACACACACACACACACACACATACTTTCCCAATTGGATGATATATGGCATACTGCTTGTTAGAAAAGGTTATTTATAAAGTTTTCTAGACACCTGCAATGCAATCTGCTTGAGGATTATTACAATAGCCTGATTTAAATATCAAATTTGTCATTTTGAAGAATTTGATTTCTACAGCATATCAAAATTGACTTTAGTTCTTAATAAGATGACAAACTAGTGTGGGCTGCTGACTCTGCTCTGAACAGTAACCCTAGAAGAGCTGCTGGAGTGAACCGACACACTGCAGTTCTCACAGGGTATTTGTCTACAAGCATTTACAAAGAAGACTTTGGTTTTATCTCTTACAAATGGAAACTGTTGTCCCATATGGGAGGGGTGTCATACTCTGGAAAGGCGGTCACCATTAGGTATACACATTCTCTGATCCATGCTTTGCAGGCCTTCATTTTTCATCCTACCTCCATTAAGGTAAAAAGACAGACTCGTGAGTAGTCTTGAAGCTGGATCCACTCAGAAATTTATTTTTCCGGCTAAAGATTGAGTGACAAGAAGAGCCAAGTGTGACCTTGAGAGTGAGTGGATGACCCACCCACGTGAGATGATAGGGCAACAGAGGGAAATCAGACTGAAAGGAGAGAGAGCATGGAAAACTACTCCTTAGCAGAGAACAGGGGGCCCTCCCAGATGGGAGCAGTTAAAGGAAGCTAAAGAGCCCAGCTGCATCTGAGACACATTGTCTTGTCACCAGAGCATGCAAATTGGAAGGAGATTAATTTCATTAATAGGAATGAAAATGAAAAGATACAATAAAAGAGATTTTTTTTGTTGGAAAACAAGGTTTGCCCAATAAAATATATTAACCAGAAACATGTGGAAACATAAATGATAAAAACATTCGGAGGTTTTAGCACACATTTCTCAAATATTAGTAACTTTGGGAGACACAAAGCTATTTAATGTAGGCAGAAGTTACTAATTTTATTATGATCTAAAATTAATACGTAGGTATGGTTTATTGACAATAGCATTAAGTCATTTGTTCTGAATGGATTTTAATGCAGCATTAATTATCAGCATGCAATGATGCAAACAGAAAACTAATAATTATCAAAAATACAGTGTTTCACAGTGCTTCATGACTATATAAGACAGCATAAAAATTTGTTGTGCTGGGGCTAGAGAGATGGCTCAGAGGTTAAGAGCATTGCCTGCTTTTCCAAGGGTCCTGAGTTCATTTCCCATGCAACTACATGGTGGCTCACAACCATTTTTAATGCCCTCTTCTGGCCTGCAGGCATACACACAGACAGAATATTGTATACATAATAAATAAATATTTAAAAAATATGTTGTGCCAACAATGATGAATAAATTAAAATCTTCCTCTTATGAAACTAGCAACTGACAAAAATAAAATTCACTAATTACTAAAAGCACAAAAATGGAAGGAAGAAAATATTTATTCTTGATAAACTGAAAATCAATTATGTGAGCAAACATTTAAAGATTCACCTTATTTTAACGCATATAAAATTATTTGTCTTTCAGTATCCATGTTTGGCTTCTGTGACAATAGATATGCCCACCTTTTCGGCTTTTTCTACAGTCTCTGAAAACTGATAGCCATCTGCCTTCTCATCAGCAATTAGGGTTCCTAGGCCACATTCTTGTTCTATAGACACTTTCACCCACTCAAACCTCTTAATTATCACAAAAAGTCTATGATAATACTTCCATCCCACATACATCCACTGATATCTGTCCCCAAATTTAACATCCTATTTGTCTTCTCTGCCTGGTTGTCTAATGGTACATCAAACACAAGTCTCTTAAAAGTATCCTATGAATTTTACACTAAAGCAAACACTTCAACATTTTCACATTGATATAAACCTTATACATAATTATGCAATGTCTTCCACAGACTCCTGTGTTTGAACTTTTCCTCCCCAGTTAGTGACACTGTGCTGAAAGGCTGATGAAGTCACATTGAGCCTGGTTGGATGATGTTGGTTACTAAGGACAGGCTTTGTAGTTGGCCCCTACATCTGTTGGCATGCTGCTCCATGTCTACGAAAGCAACGGGACCAATTACTCCATACTCATGTTGGTATGAGTTCTTCATCTTGATGAGTTAGAACCCCTCAAATTATAAGTTAATAGAGGTTTTGTGTTTTTAAATATTTTTCTACTTGATATTTAGACAGAGTGACAAAAATATCAGACAATACGAATACAAATACCTAATGTGTCATGTACTATATTAATATTTATTATAAATGGCAATAGGAATTAGGCAATAAATGTTGAAAATACTGCTGGTATTACATTTATATATGTGGCTATTTTAGATGAGTATTTACTGTACTTCCAATGTGCAAATTTTGAAAATGATGCAGAGACATTTATCTATTCCTAGTTTAATAGTTATAAAGTTAGTGTGATAAATTATCTGCCCAAGTTATCTGTCTCCAGAGCTCATTACAAATTCCTTTTAGATATGTGTGCTTTCATATGTACAACCAAGCAATTGTCTAATCCTATGTATTGTATTCATTAAATATCTTTATCACTGAAATTACTTAGAATGACATAACACATGGCCCTTAGTGTGTAAAATGTTGGTGAATGAGAAGAATGCGGGGTAATTACATCGTACCTATATTCATTTGTTGCTGTTGTTGTTTTGCTTTAAGAGACAGGTTTCTCTAGCTTTGAAGCCTGTCCTGGAATTAGCTCTTGTAGGCCAAACTGGCTTGGAAGTCACAGGGATCCACATGCTTCTGCATCCTGAGTGCTGGCATTAAAGTCGTGTGACACCAGCACTCAGCCACACCTGAATTCTTGATGAGTTGATGAGTAGTCCAGATACTAGCTCATACCAAATCTCTTCAAATAAATTTCATCGGAGCTCATTCAATAGGTCACACCAAACGGAAGAACAAAAGACTATATATTTCTCTGCACAGCTTTTATGTAAAACTGCGCTTGCTTTTCACATGTAGACTACTATCTAGTCTGCTCCCACTTTTGTTCTAATATTTTCAGTTTGTCTCCTCCTTTTCTCCTGATTTGATATTAACAAACTGTCTATAAAAATCATTGTGCTACTTGTAAGAAAAACTAAAATCTGCTTAAATGTTCAGCCTCCTCAGATTTAAAACTCATTGTTTGTCAGTGTTTCAATCATTCAGACTGTCCTCAAATTTTCAAAACGTACACCATCCAGTCACATGCTGGCTTCTCTCCCTGACAGGCCATCTCTTCTTTTTTCCTGGGTAATATTGGTGTTGATGAAATGTAAGGAATAACATACGCTAAGGTCATGCTCTGTCATGAACTGTGTGCTCAGATCCTTCTGTTTAAGTTATTTTGTAATATGTTCATTATTTATGCAGCTTACATTTATTGAGTCTCTTTATAGTCCAATTGTAGTATGTAAATAACATGTATAAAGAGCACATGAGCATATTCAAAATAAAGACCATATAAGAGTTCTAGTTGTTTTGAACCATAAAAGATTTTCAAGCATTATTTAAAAGTTCATATAAGATTTCCTTATTTTAGGAGCTAATGGTTATTTTTCCATATAAATTTAAGTCATTCTTCGGTATTCTTTATTAAGTAGTTATGGCATACTAAGGACGTTCAAATATTACTATATAATATTGAATGTGTTTCTTGTAATAAATGATGGACTACTATTTCATAAGAAAATTAGAGTGTTGAATAACCACCTAAAAAACACGAAGTTACTCTTTCTGTTAGCCTGCACTTTGAGGAATTTCCTGGTGTATACTATCCAAGCATATCTCCCCTTCAAATGCATAGCTGTATGATTCAGTTTCCAGAAATGGCAAAAGTAAAGGCATGGAAAATATGCATCACTTATGATCCAGAAAATATTGTTATCCCCAAAATTTTCCCTTCTACTCTAGGACATAACAGAATGAGTGGTGAAATTAGGCTGATTGGGTTAGAATCTATACCCTTAGTAAAATACCTGAGAAGGTAAAATGTAAAATCTTATTTGAATGTGGCAGCAACTTACGAATAAGTTCCTGCAGCTCATACGCAATGAGCAATACCCAGGAAGATCTTGACCAACTCCATTGGTTGAAAGTAATGTATTCCCAAAACAAAACTTAAAAGACATTTTGTGAAAAACAAACCCTTTGCTGTTCTTTCTTGAAGTGTTAAAATCCAAGAAATTTCGAAGTATACTTTAAATTAATATACACTTCAACAGTGAAAACATTGAAATCTCTCTGGTTCATGGAAAATATAGAATATGATCTTAACTTTAAAAAGTGAAATAAAAGAATAAAACTATCAAAATAAACATATTTTATATACCAATTTATTTATTTCTAACACCAGGACTATGGTATAAACAAGAAGAATTCAGGGGAGCTTATTGCATATCTGGCTTTGTGCATGGTTCTTCTGACTTTGGTTCTTTGTTAAGTTAATCACAGTGATTCTGTGAATGAATGTGTTTTCTTTATTTGTCTAAGTTTTGTTGCAATCCACTACTTATAAAGAATCCGAGTAAAAGATCATGAAATGCATATAGGAGTGTGAGTAGTCTAAAATCTCAGACTTCTCAATTGCTACTGCATTTCATTAAGATGTTTCTAGAGATAACAAGGAAATCTAGAAGAAAAGTGTTCTCATTTTCATATCAAAAGAGAGAATTTCTTTAACTACAAAAAGCATTAGTTTGTATCTCTTTGCTATTAAAACCCGAGCTTCTAAACCATGCTCAGACTCCACAAATGAAAATCATAAACTCCATGCCCTTCAACTGCATAACTTGGCAAACAGGCTAGAAGAAGGACTTTGTAAACAGTAGGGATTTTTTCATATGACTAAAGGTGGAAATGGTTGTAGAAGGAAGTCCCAAACAGTTGTTGAAGGATGAGATGACATCAGAAAGCCACAGGCATTTGGACAGAAGGTGCTCCTAGCACACCACAAAACAATTTCCCATAGTCACGGGTGTTTGGAAAGAGAGAGCAGCAGACAGACCACCCTGTGTGTGATCATCTGAGATGCACTGGCTCTATTTCAGCAAGACTGTCATGCAGCCTCAGGGAAAGAGGCATAAAAGTTAAAATTAGGAAATTAAGAGATTGGTTATAGCTTACCAAATCCTGTCTGGAAAGCAGGAGAAAAATGTGGACAAAGTCATACATAAGTGTGTACAAAAGGTCATCTACTGGGCTCTTATAAATTGCTACAAAAATGAGAGTGTCAACATCTTATAAGAAAAGCTATAGTTAAATCATTTTTTAACAAAAAAAAAGGTGTTGAAGATTAGTCTTTTCACTTAGTTTAGATCTTGTTGTCAGGCTATGCAATTGTAGAACTTGGGCATGAATGTTTAGAGTGACATTGGCCTAGAATAAATGCCACTCATTTCTTCAGTATTCTGAAAACAAATCTCTGACGCTTTTCCATAACAGACCAGGAAATACTCGGCTGCTGAGCCATACCTCCCAGTCCCAGATGGACTCTTTTAAACCTCTTTATCCCAGGTTACTTTGGCGCTCTAAAACCATATGGAGCTATGTGTGTGTGTGTGTGTGTGTGTGTGTGTGTACACTCGCATAATGTTTGGTGTCTGAGTAAGAGAATAAGTCAAAGTTGAAATTACTAATTTAATATACATATATTTATAAATGTGTTAAAGACAATTTAGTATATTTCATATTTTTTTACTTGGTGTATGTATTTTTATCTGTATGTATCTAACTGTACCACATGTCTACAATATGCAGTGCAGTGTCATTAGAGGAAAGAAGAAAGGAGGGATCACCTGGAACTGGAGTTATATTCAGATGTATCCTACCATGTGGATGCAAGAAATCAAACATAAGTCCTCAAAAGGAAGAGTATGTGCTTTTAACTGCTGAGTCATCTCTCCAGTCAACACTAAATTATTTTTACTTTTTAATTTGTGTAAGTATTTGTGTTTGTGCGTGTGTGTGAGGGGGGGAGTGGAAGGAAGTAGGGAGACAGAAGTAGAGAGAGAGCTAGAGAGAGAGAGGGAAGAGGAAGTGTGGGGAGGTACTCATAGAATCTAGAAGAGTGTGTTGCATCTCTGAAACTGTAGTTACAGAGAATAGTCAGCCTCCAGATGAGGATGCTGACAACTCAACTTAGGTCTTCTATAAGAGTAAGTTCTTTAAATCCCTGAATAGTCTTTCCAGTGCCCAAAATAATCAATTACTCATAATCTTGTACAGACATAGACTTTATAAATGAACTTCATGAAATAGAAAATTATTATGTCTGGTTATTTACCCCATTAATAATATTCAGTCTTCCTCAATGGAAAAATAAATGAAAAAGGTGAGTAAAAAGAAGGAAAAAAGTAAAAATAAGAGTAAGAAAAATATTTTTTAAACAATGAATTCATTTTCAGACATGCATTACTAAGTCCACAGACTAAATTAAGTTCTAGAAAGCTACTCGAGCTGAAGAATGACCTCCCATTCTCTTTTCAATGATAGGAACACCCAATCATTTCTCTTCTTCTCAGTACAAAATGTGACTTTCACAAGATTCAGGGCTTACCAAGATGGAGTCTAGAAGGCTTGTGCTCCAGTGGCTTATCCTTTGAGCTGAAGACTCATTTCTTACTTTCAATGTGGAGTACTAGACATTGCAAGGTAATAGAAGTTTGCTGTAATAAACTTAAAACTGTAAAAAAAAATGGTGAGAGAACAATGGCAAAGATTGTTAAGCTAATGTTCTAGGTTCAGTGTGTACCTGAAACCTAAGCCTCCTTGAGTTCAGACAAAAGTCAAGTGCTTTGCTTTGGGTGGTTCACCTCAAGGTGATGATGAGTTCTCACAGATGCAAGAATTTGATTTATACTCAATAATTTAAAGTAAAAAAATTAAGAACTTGATTTTCAATATAAGAAATTAGTGATGTCTGCATATGATGTCAAATATACAGATGAACCTTATGCCTGATAAATACTTTAAGAAAACATCTTTATAATCTTAACTTTCTAGTGTCTATTTAGCTAATGATACTTGTTATAATCACAGTGAACTTTCATTGACACATGAAATTATACTTATTCTGGATATGAAATATCTTGATATACATATATGCATTGTAGCACAAACTAAATTAAGATATTTAGCATGTGAGTGACCTCAAATACTTATATAAACTATTGAAATATTGAAAGTATTATTGTAGACATTGGATATGAAATTAATATTAATTTAAAGTAAATTAGTGAAAATTATACTCTATAATCTACAAAAAAACATAAAATTAATGAAAAGTTGTATATGTAAATATCAAAATTTTATAAAGGTTTGTTTATAATTTTTCAAGTAAAAGCCTTTTCAAGTCCTTCTTCTAGTTAAGTACTTATTTAACTTATTTGATCAAAAATAAAAAAATGTACCAGGTGTAATAATGTCACTTATAATCACAATTAGCCAGGTAGAAGAATACAAGTGCAAAGGCCGCTTAATCAATACACGGCCTTGCATTGCAGTGGAGTGGAGAGTGAGACTTTGTCTCAAAAAATGTCTCATAATTTCCAGAAATATATGTGAGTGGATTAAGAGACTCACTTAGCTTGTTACCTTCCCAATAATAATTTTTAAAACATAATTTTTCAGAAATATATGCATACTTTATATATTCAGTATTTTATCCCTTAATTATTGAGATGTATTTTTTTGAGTAAATATTCCCAAGGATGTTTATTCATTTGCCTATTGATGGACATATGGGCTATATTCTGTGTTTGGGAAATACAAAATCCTATTACAAACATTTTTATGGAAGTCTTGTAATGGACATATGCTTTTACTATTCTTGGATAAATTATAGATGCAGAATGCCAAGGTTTGTTTTCCAACGTGAATATCATTTGAAATCACAGCAGTAGTCTTTGAAAACTCTAGCATTTTCAGCCTTGCCTGCAGTTGGTAGCAGGAGTCACATTACTTTCCACAAGTCCAGTGTGATGATAGTAATTTTTCAGTTATTGTGTTGTGATGTGTTATGTTAAGATACTTCATGTATGATTATTACTGACATATCTTCTCATCAGAATATATTTTATTATAGTACACTTTGGCATTATTGATTTAATTTTTATAATAAAATGTACATTTAAAGTGATTAATATAAGACCTTAATATACATATACATGGTGAAATGATTACCATGTTTAAGCTAATGAACAAATTTATCCCACATGCTAATTTATTTTGCTACTGTTGTTCAATTGATCTATTACTGTAGGTACAAATTTTTGTCACTTGAGATTTTTTTGTTCATTTGGTCTCTTACTGTAGGTAGAGTTTCCGTATTGTATACTGAGTGTCTTCTACAGACACATCCTAAATAGCTAAAGCCTCTTTGCCTTGGACAACCATCTTCTCAGTTCCTATAGGTTTCACCATATATTACCCATTATTTCATAATTTTTGGTCTGTTAATTTTGCAATGCAGACTTGACAAACACAAAATGATATACCTTTCTTTTTAATTTTTTTTTACTTTTATTTTATATATATTCATGATTTTTTTCTTTGTGTGTGTGTCTGTGCGTGTTTGTGTCTATGTGTGTGTTTGTGTGTGTACCATGTGCCCAGTGTGGTGCTTGCAGAAACCACAGAGAACATGAGATCACCTGGAATGTGATATAAGTTTATCACTTATAGGTGATAAGCTTCAATATATGTCTTGGGAACTGAACCAGATCTTTGGAAAAAAAGGTACAATTAATCTCTGAGCTACCATTTTTTCTCGATATGATTTACTTAATTTCCAAGAGTGTTATCTTTGTTGACATAAGTTTGCTTTATTACTGATTGATAAGGACTTCTTGCGCATTCAATGTATCACCTTTTTGTTCAAAATATTTGCAAAGTGGTCTCAGTCTGTCCTTGACCTGTTTTGTATGCATGACAAAGATTTTTTTATTTTTATATTTTTGAAAAACATTTATTTTTTGACTTTGCTAAACAAGAAGTGAAAAAGATCCTGAAAACTTTTTACTTGAATGCTTTATTTTTCAATATTGATGTGGGATTCCACTCACTATGCTGTGAATACCAAGTGAATAAAGAGACTGTCTTGGGCCTACAGAGTTCAGAATAGAGATAGGTGGGTAAAACTAAACTGATTGCTGGGAGGAAAAGGGGGGAGTCAAGGAGAAGCCGTGGAGCTGCCACTGTAGACAGATGTGTTGAAACTTTGCTGGTAGGCCACGAACTTGTGGTGATGCACAGATTAATGGAAATGGATTAAATTAAGATGTAAGAGTTATCAAATAAGAACCTAGTGATTTAAATAATATAGTTTATGAGTGATTATTTTGGGAGTCTGGGTGGCTGGAAAACAAACAAATGGCCCCTTACCACACAATTATGATTAGTGTTTCAATGTGCTATTAAATGCAGGGCAGTCTAATTTTTCTATGTGGGTTTCCATGTTTTTCAAGCAAAACTGAGAAATTGTTTTTACCAAATTGAATTGCCTTGACTTATTTTTTAATGATAATTATTTTGTTATAAATATTCTGCACTGTAGAATTATAAAATTCATCTTTGATTTTTAATAAGATGCAATAAGGTATTTTCATTTTTGTTTTGTAGAGAGTTGTAAAACCTTATTATTCTTTTCCAACATTGCTTGCTCAAGCTCTCTGACATTTTAATAACCTTTAGAATCAACTATGAAGCAAGAATAAGTAAGTTTGTACTGTTTAGTCTGGAATTGAGTTAAACATGTACTTCGATTTGAATGCTTCTGACATCTAAATCATTTTGAGTATTCTGACCCACTTACATTTATAACCTTCGATGTTACAGAGGTTTTAATTTCCTTAGGGATTTTTAGTATATTTAATATGTAGGTCTTGTGTGTCCTTTTTCAACAATACTCTATATATTGATTTAATATAATCTGAGGAATTTCAAAACTGTTTTGTTAATTTATTTTCTTTCAGTGTTCAACTGTTCATTTCTTAAATATTCAAAAAAAACTCTAGTGATTTCAAGTTATTGACATCACACACAGGGTTTCTTTTAAATTTCAAAATGCTAGTACTTATATGTCTTTGGTGTACACTTTTGATAAAAATATATCTTAATACTAAAATATTATTAACCTTATATTTGTATTATAATTTGGATCTTTTAAATTTAGGTAATTAATGAGATAATTTTTTATTAATCTCTGCTATTTTTGATTATCATATTTTCCTTTATTTCCTTATTAATCTTTATTTTTTTAATTAATTGGGCAAATTTTATGACATCATCAAACCTTTTTCATAAAACAGTTTTATGCATTTTTGTTTTTTATGTAGAAAAATGATTTTCAATTATCTGTGCTCTTTTGAGACATGTTTTCTAAAATTTAATAAAATTTAACTTTTAAATTAAGTATTTTTTCTTAATAAATATTATATGACAAAAACATATTAGTATAAGCTCAAAACAGTACATTTTCATTCTATTAACTTTTGTGTGGATTACTGTTTGACATTTTACCTGTTTTCTCAAAACAGTAACTTGTCACAGTTTTCATTGTGTGAAGTTAACTATTTAAACAGATCCTCCAAGCCTGATGACATCATTTGAATCCTCTTTCCTCTGTTGTGCTGATGCTCCAGGGGTTTACCAATGAGACAGACTCATTTATATTAATGCCATCTTTTAAATATCTTGTATTAATTTAAAGCATTCCATTGCCTTGCTCTTTTTTCTTATCATCTTTTGCTTAGAATCTCAGGTCAGTTTACTTGTCTCTACATTACTGAGAAATGAGGATAATATTTTGTGATGCGCTACTGAGGCTGAGGTTAAGTGTCTTTGAATTTAGGAAAACATCCTGTTCTCATTTAGTTTTTGAGGAATGTTTTTTTCCTGGTTGTAGTATTTTAACTTCACAGTTCTACTAAATAGATTTTTTTGCTTCATTATCCTCTGATATGTGAGTGTTTTCAAAACTGTAAATTCTTTGACTTGTTTTACTTCCTTTAGTGCCCATTTTCTCCTCTTGCAGCTTTTTAACCTGATGTGCTTATCATGGTTTTAATAATCATCTTAAAGTTTGTCTATTTTTTTGTTTCACTAAGGTTCTATATTATAGACTTAAAATTAACATCAAATAAAGTTTTAATATGTGCTCTAAATTAAAGTACCTATTCTGCTAGTTTCCTCTTTTGAGAACACCAAAATATTGCACACCAGGTACATGTCGTTTTGGAACTAAATTTGATGAATTTATTTTAGCTTATCTTAAACCTTGATTTACCTGTGGATTTATTTTGATTATCTGAGAATGTATTGAAATGCAACCTCTCTTTCTCTTTTTCTCTTTGTCTCTCTCTCTTTCTCTCTCCTCTAAATTGCCTAAAATAAAATCAATTCCTATCAGTTTAATCCTTTAATTTTTCTTCTAGATTTTGATTCAATGTGCTCTTTTTTTACACAGTATTACTTTGAAATGTCTTAAATTATTCATTATTTCATCTACTTCTTACACTCTAGAGAATAATTTAACAGCTATTTTTGCCCAACCATTTGAATTGGGCTTCTAATCACGCTGACTTGGGAGTTTGAAGGAGCAGCATGGTGAGTTCAAGTCTATCCTGGGCTAGCAAATGAATTCATGGTCAACGTGAAAACTTAGTGACTGAAACAATGATTGAAAGTAAAACCGGTAGAACTTTTCTTCCATTTCATGATAGCTTGATTACACTTCACAAACCTCTAAACAACTGTTTTAATATTGTTAATTAGATATGAAATTAATTACCATTTCTTTTCTTTCTTTCTTTCTCTTTTTTTTTTTTTTTTTTTTGTTTTTCGAGACAGGGTTTCTCTGTAGCTTTGATGCCTGTCCCATAACTAGCTCTTGTAGACGAGGCTGGCCTCAAACTCCCAGAAATCTGCCTGCCCCTGCCTCCTGAGTGCTGGGATTAAAGGCATGCGCCACCACCCACCCGGCCATTCCCATTTCTTTTATGGATATCTATTGCTGTTTGGTGTTTTTCCATATTAATATAAACACTGACATTTCAAAAGACAGTCAAGATAATAATAAGATTATTATCAGGAATATATTTTTGTTGGAATTGTAATCTCATACAGTTCATACCTGAAGCTGTGAAATAACAGTATTTGTTTTTTGAACTGGCTACCTTATGGTGTTCTGCTGAAGGTTACCTAGATTAGCTAAATTAATTCTTAATTTTAAATAGAATGCCATATTTTATCAATGTATAATTGACAGTCTTTTATTTCTATAAATGGCCTTGAACATTATTTGATTCATAATCAAATAAATTTAAGTAATTTTAGTTTTTTGCCATGTTAACTGCTATGTTTAACCAAGAGAAACAAGATGACCCTTAAAATTGAGACAAAATTTTTTGCTCTACTGTGACAGTATAATTTGAAGTGAATTACCTGATGCCTTGTAAATCATAAATTTTCTTTCTAAGAATGAGATAAGAATAGACAATATATTATCTTCATATCTTAAACTTTCAATATTTTTCTATTTAAGAGGTTATTTTTCTCGAATTGTGTATTTTTCTCTCCATATATATGATGAGCAATGTCAGAAGGAGACTCAGAGGGTCTCAAATGTGCTTGCTATAGCTCTTTTCTACATGGTATTAGCCTTGCTGACCTGTACTCATCTTGTCCTTGGGAAAAACAAAAGCAAAGCCCCCATTTCCCCTGCTCTAGATTATCTTTGGGTTCTATGAGCTGCATGTCTCTAACTGGAAGCTCTGCAGATGGTGAAATGATTTATTTTATTTATTTTTTTTTTTTTTTTTTGGTTTTTCGAGACAGGGTTTCTCTGTGGATTTTGAGCCTGTCTTGGAACTAGCTCTGTAGACCAGGCTGGTCTCGAACTCACAGAGATCCACCTGCCTCTGCCTCCTGAGTGCTGGGATTAAAGGCGTGAGCCACCACCGCCCGGCTCCAGATGGTGAAATGATACAATCCCACGTTTCACCTTAATAAGTTTCCCCTTCTCAGTCATCCCTGTCCAGTATTTGAAAACCACATAGTCTACTAATAGATTAGTTCATGGAAGTGAGTAGAGCAAGTCACTAGTATCCCATCTTCTGAAACATCAGTAAGTTTTGTTCAATAAGCTTCATTTTATATTTATTTTCTCTCTCTCATTCACTCTTATAGATATAGACAGAAATATAGAGATGATAAAGAGATAGATGACAAATAATGAATAGAAAGATAGATATTGACATAAACTGTGTTATTATTTAGATCATATAAACTAAGTAGAGGTAAATATCATCCTATTTTTGTTTTTTATTTCTCCCCATACATGTAAGGTTTTCTGTAAGAATAAGTATTTAATTTTAAAAATAATTATGGCAAAATTGGTTCAGTGGTTAAAAGCTCCTGCTACTTTTTGCGGAGGAATCAGCTTCAATTCACAACACTTATATGAGAGTCACAACCACCTATAGCTTTATTTAAAGTGAATTAGATACCTTCTTCTTGCCTACTCCTACACAATAAGTCAATTATATATGTATTTTGATATACAATATACATTATGCATACATTAATATACATAAAATAAAAAATAAATCAATCTTACAAAAAATAATCATGTTCTGATTGTGTATTTTCAAGACAACATAATTCAATTAAGGAAAGTGTCTTTAAAATAACAGGTCTATAGTCTCCTACAAAACTATGCAACATGATACTGAGGCAATGCAATAAAAACCTATCTGAGTGTATTTGCATATATGGTGAGCCATAACCTGTTCATATTGTTATTAAATACACTTCCAATTGCTTTAATTATGAGTGCTTAAAATCATCTAAGTCAAAAAGTTAAATGAAAATATTTAAATTTTTGTACAGAATATATAGGTTGATGTCATGTATATATGATAGTGGTAATACATAAATAATAAAATCTTGATATATGATTGTTCTATAAAATTTTCTACAACATGAAGACAAATTAAATCTAAAAGCATGACTTTTGGAAAACTAGAGTACACAGGCACCAATTAAAAAGTGAATCATTGAAGAAAATAGAATAAACTAATGTTTCTAAAGTTTTATAGGATTATTGAATTAAGTAAAGAGAATTGAAAGTCATTCTACTAAAGTAGTCTACGAAAAGGAAGGGACTTATCTCTTTGCATGTCATGAAATATTTAAGGGCTTTTAGATCAGTCTAGACAACACAGTAAATTTAATAGCTAATAATCAAATGCCTTATAAAACATAGCCATTGTCTTAAAGACCAAGATACATCAGTGAATTAAGATATGTATTTCTCTAAACTGATTGTCAGAAAAGACTTTTATAGCAAAGGTTCAACGAAAAATAAAAATAAAGTTTTGCTTTTAAGAAACAACATATTAATAATGTCAAAATAATGACAGTATATCATTAAAGCAAGCAATTACATTTACTTTATTGTTTTTTTTTAGAAAATCACACAGGAGTACAATGCATTTTCAGTGTATCCAGCCTTCCCACACAATGTTGCAGGAACTAATTTGCATCTCCCCTCTCAAGTTCTTTGCTCCTTCTTGGTTGTCATATAATCTATATAGTTCAATTAATGGAGCCCTTATGCTCATGGGGTCAGGACTAATACCTATCTTGTCTATGAAGAAAACAGATTTTATATTTATTTATTTATTTATTTATTTATTTATTTATTTTTTGTCATTCAACAACACCCACCTGCATGCAGTTTCTTATCTAGGGGTAAGAACTTTGTGACTCTTTCTACCTTCTGGCTGAATTCTTGATTGTGCAACTCTTGTGCAGGAAACCCAAACTGATGAAAACTCTGGGTTTGTCATGTCCAAAAACTACTCTTTCATTGCAGTACTCCAGAGCCTGAAGTGTTTAAAATCATGGAATTATTTCCCTTTTCTTCTAAAATTTCCTGTAATCATTGAATATACAGATGATATTATAGATGTCCTATTTAGGGGTGGATATTTCTTAGGCTCTACATTATGACTTGTTATTGTTTTATGTAATTAACCTCCATCTACTCTCAACAGAAGCTACTCTTCAACAGATTTCAGTTTCTATTATGAGTTTATGAGTATATTTGTGAATATGTGCAGATGTCTTCAAGTGTTCCTGGAAGCCGGTGGCCCTGCATGCCTTTGTATCCAGAGTTCCAATTAGCTGAGTAAAAACTGACATGAGTGTTGGGTCTCAAACTTGGCTTTTCTGAAAGAGCCATATATGGTTCCAAGTGTGGAGACATCTATATTTCCAGCACCAAAAATTTTAAGGTTTAATCAATGGACAATAGTTGCTTAAGATTTCATACTCTTCAATATTACATGCAAATAATATTAAAATAAAACTGCTTTTCTCTCTCATAGTGCCTTCAGTCTACAATTTTTGAGACTAAGGGACACATCTATTACAATTATGAAGAGTAGTCACATCAGTTTCTAAACTAACTCGTGCAAAGTCCTATGCAAGCCATGTAATAAAACATTAGTACCAAATTAACAGCTGACATCAGCAATACTTATCTTCCTTTTATTTTGGATTTTATTGATATCCATATTTAATTAATATTTATATAGAGCTTTTGGAAAATATATTTAATAAAATAGTTGTTCTATTGTAAAAGGTTGACCTCCACCATTATTTTTTTTATTCACTCTCAATTGCCCTTTCCAGATTTAGACATAAGCAAGTGAAATGCTATCAGTACTCAACAATACCATGTATCCTTACAGTAGTCAGCTTTTGAATATTAATTTTGTTGTTCATTATTGACATTCATCCTTCATACATACATTTCAGATTCATGAAGATAATTTCATAATCTTTTTTCTTTAACAACATGCAACACCTTTGTTTTTTTCTCCATCTCCCATTCTCCATTCTTCCTGAATTTATCTGGTTTTATTTATAAAATACAAGATCCACAATTAGAAGAAAATGTAATCTACATATTTCTGAATCTAGATAATATACTCACTTGGAAGTGTTTCTCTACCACAGTTATATGGAAATAATTTTATTTAACTGAATTTAATTTTTTTTATTTCTTAGCCATAAACCTTAGTTGACATACAAGTATTAGTGGTTGTATGTAAAATATAGATTTGGTTATTATAATTCCTATTTTAGGATAAAAATCTGAAATTATTATGTTATCAATATTAATTATTTCTACACAAATTATATTGAAGTTAATTTATATTTTATAATTATCTTTTCAAACCAAATGGGAAGGTATATTCTCAACTTAATACTATACCTTAAAATTTTAGTTTTTAATTTAATTATGAATATTTCTATATCAAATTTCAAAGTAATTTTAGTTAATAGAGATATGGCATTCAAGGTTTGCAAATAGATTTAGATGTTAATTATATCTTTAACATATTTTTCTTCTTTAAAATCATTAATTTGTATAGATTTTAAATTAATTCATATGTAACTTAAATTCAATGAGAATTTTTTTTTATTGGTATCTCTGTGGCAAATTATGTCTGTTAGTGTAGATGGAAGTTTCTGTTCAGCCCAGTCTTGCAACCATTCAGTCTGAAAAGAACACATAGAGGTTTATATTAATTATTAACTATCTGTCCTATTAGTTTAGTATATTATTAACTAGTTCTTACAATTTAAATTAAGCCATAATTCTTGTCTATACTTAGCCATTTGGCTTGGTAGCTTTTCTCAGTGAGGCATTTTTATCTTGCTTCTTCTGCATCCGGCTGGTGACTGACTGTTAAACTCCTATTCCTAGAATTCTCTTATTCTGATTGCCCCACCTATACCTCCTGCCTGGCTACTGTCCAATCAGCATTTTATTAAACTTACCTAATAGACGTGACAAATTTTTATAGTATACAAAAGCATTATCCTACAACACGTTAGGCATAAATCTCTAAGAATGGTTTTACTCAATGAAAATCCTATATATAAGGCATATCACACATTTTAATAAATCAAAATTCATGTTATCTGTTATAACACATTTGACAAAATTTTCTTTGTGTGAATACAAATACATTCATGTTTGTGTGTCTAGGCATGCAGATATTCAGGTGTACGTACATATGTATGTGTTCTCTTATAGGATTACAGATCAGGTTGTTTTATGAGACAGCATTCTCGCTCAATGTCACTTATTCAGCTAAACTGGCTAGCCATGTAGTCACAAGAATATAATCTTCTCCATATTCACACAGCTGCCATACAGGCATCCACATCATCACTGGAAAGTAATAGAAGAATGCTGGGGTTAAAACACCACTCTTCATGTTTGAATGACTGGAATGCGGCCAACAAAGCGATCTGCTCATCCCACTGGGTAATTCTTTTGAAGCTGGAGCTCATGAAGTGTGGGATTCCTTGAATTCTTTGAATAGCCAGAAATGACTGTGAACACCAATCCTCATGAATTCCATCCAAAATGTTGGTATATCACTGCTGGTATATCAATGCTGGCATATCATTCCTAACACTATTTGACTAAATTTTCCAAATTTTTTAGCTATCATTATAAATACACTGGTCATTTCAGGTTCCCTATCTTCAGCTGCCCCAGGAACTAACTGGGGACCTCGCCTTGGGCACCTGGAAGCCCCTCTAGGTCCAAGTCTCTTTCCAACCCTACGATGGCTCTCTTAATTAAGATATGTGTTTCCCTGCTCCCCTATCCAACCTTCCTTTATCCCAATTATCCCGTTGCCCCAAGTTCTCCCCATCCTACCCTTCTCACTTTTCTCTCCCCATCTCCCCTTACCCCCCTCCCACCCCACCCTTAAGATCCCGATTTTTTGCCTGGCAATCTTGTCTACTTCCCCTACCCAGGAGGATAGCTATATGTTTTTCTTTGGGTTCACCTTCTTATTTAGCTTCTTTAGGATATCCAATTATAGACTCACTGACCTTTATTTAAGGCTAGAAACCAATTATGAGTGAGTACATCTCATGTTCTGGCGATGGATGAAGATAGAGACAGAGACCCACACTGGAGTACTGGACTGAGCTCCCAAAGTCCCAATGAGGAACAGAAAGAGGGAGAAGATGAGCAAGGAAGTCAGGACCAAGAGGGGTGCACCCACCCACTGAGACAGTGGGGCTGATCTATTGGGAGCTCACCAAGGCCAGCTGGACTGTGACTGAAAAAGCAGGGGATAAAACCGGACTCTCTGAATATGGCGGACAATGACGGCTGCTGAGAAGCCAAGGACAATGGCACTGGGTTTTGATCCTACTTCATGTTCTGGCTTCGTGGGAGCCTAGCCAGTTTGGATGTTCACCTTCCTAGACCAGGATGGAGGGGGGAGGACTTTGGACTTTCCACAGGGCAGGGAACCCTGACTGCTCTTCAGACTTGAGAGGGAGGGGGAGAGGAGTGGGGGGAGAGGGAGAGAAGTGGGGGGGACGGGGAGAGGATTGGGGGGGGAGAAGTGGGAGGCTGGGAGGAGGCGGAAATTTTTTTTCTCAATGAAAAAATAAAATAAATAAATATACTGGTCAAGCATGAAGTATCCTAGAGATGCTAGTCTTACCTAAATAGATGTATCTTCTATTCTGAGCATCCATTATAGGTTTTTACATTTTATCTTCAAATTTGAATGCAACTTCGAAATTTGAGGAATTTTTTTAATGTTGTAATATATATTGCAAGAGTACAGTTGGCACTCTTGGTATTAGGCAAGACTCTCCAGACTAGTATGCTTAATTCCTACAGCCTCACATTAAGTAATGGAATTCCATTTGAGACTATGACTAGGAATTAAAGAAATTGGTATCTAGAGGAAAAGAATCAACAGAATATGTATACAAATATTATATAAGTGTTTTATACTATTAATTTGCAAGTGCTAGGTACTTTAACCATGGCATCTGTGAAATGGAGAACCAGCAAAACCTGTGACTATTCAATTGAAAAAGCAGGAGATTTAGCTAACGCCAGTCTAGTGTTAGAAGGTCCGGAGGTTCTACAATACAGTGAATATTGGAATAGAGTTCCCATTGGAAGGTCAAAAGACTGATTTCTGATGTCATTAGGAGACAGCAACAGCAGAAAATACAAGTCAGAGCAAAGCAGTTATGGTTGGCCTCTTGGTAGCTGCCAAGCACCTTGTAAGCAGGGCTTCAACTCCCACTTAATAAGAAAAGATCCTTACAGACAAACTCTGAGGTGTGTTTCCTAGGATGTTCTAAATTTAGGCAAGTTGGAAATCAAAACCAATTATCTATCACACACATTCCCATTGCTTAAAATTATACATTTGAAAAGCCTTAGGATTCTTTCTTATTTTCATTGTGTATAATCTATAATTTCCCTTTTAATATTGAGGAGACTAAAACTTATGAAATATCACTTAATTTAGATTTTCTGAAGAACTCCTCATTTTCACTGTGAAGAGAATAGTTTTTAAAATCCTTTAATTCCATCACCTGTCATTACATTACAGCTGATTAAAGGAGATCAAATATGCATATTTATGTGTGTATGTTTTTTTATTTATTTATTAAGGATTTCTGCCTCCTCCCCGCCACCGCCTCCCATTTCCCTCCCCTTCCCCTGATCAAGTCACCCTCCCTCATCTGCTCAAAGAGCAATCAGGGTTCCCTGACCTGTGGGAAGCCCAAGGACCGCCCACCTCTATCCAGGTCTCATAAGGTGAGCATCCAAACTGCCTAGGCTCCATTGTGTGTATGTTTTAATAAAAGATATTCATTACATATCAGACTCACCTCATATCTACGATTCCTTAACTCTGTTTCCTGACTAATGGAACTACAACATGTACCACCACCCATAGCTTGCTCCAGTAGCCTGAAGAGATGCACCAATTCTATTCTTGGTAAGCTAGAGATGTACTATTTATCCGTTCATTTGTTTTGTTATTCTTTCCTCAACTTTATGTGTGCAACACTGTGAGATCAGCTGTGGCAAAAGATGTCTCATTAAAAGAGGAAATTGAAAACAGCAAAAGGTGCCGCTATCTTCTCTCCCTATTTGACAGCTATCAAGATAGAACACTTCACACTACTGAGTTTTGAATTTTTGCAATGAAGGCATTTGATCTAGGAAATCTAAAATAAAAAGGTTGACAGAATAAATTCTTAAACTCTCTGACTCGCATCTTATTGCCAATGATCTGCATTAGTAAATTATCTAGAATTAAACTGTAAAATACTGAAAACAACTCATGCATTTATAAACTGACTAGGGCAAAGCATTAGAAAGCCATGCAGAATCAAGTACAAGGGCTCTGGGTTTAAGATGGGATAATCGAACCTATTATAATGTTGCAGTGAAAGAATCATTTCCATTTGTGAGGAGCAAAGAGAATTTTTGAAACTTTCCTATGATTAGGTAGTCAGTCTTAAGGAGTAATTTTAGCTGTTATTTTACTTGCTTTACTGTTGCTGTGCTAAAATATCCTTGTGAAAGCAACTGAAGAAAAAGAGGTCTTATTTGAGCTCTCAGTTAATGGTAGCCTCTATCCTGGTGTGGAAGTCAAGGTATCAGGAGCTTGAAAAATCTGGGCATGTTATGACCATATCAGAAAGAAGAAAGTAGAAAGTAACTAACATTTGAACTAGCTTATTTTCCTTTCTTTGTACATATCAAAATTCATTCCAGAAAAACAATGCTTCCTACCATCTGAAATCCCACATCATTTACATAAAGTAACTATGTCTCTACAAGTAGGCTTGAACCCTGTCTCTCAGGTGCTTCTGGATTTCAACAATGAGAATAACGATAGCAATTTACTCTGCTATATACATGAACCAAATTGTTGCTGTGTTTTGTTTCCTATATCTGTTCAAAGTTTCCCCTGAACTTCTAATCTATTTTCATGCACATTTTGTTACTTAATTTTGAAACACTAGAAAAGAGTGAAGTGAACCCATCATGTATTCTTCCAACAGAGAACAAACACCGCTTAATCAATATTTTTATTGGGTAATGTGAACATATGTACTTACAAACCATTAACATAACAGGATGTTTGATAGTGTAAAGATTCTTATAAGTACCATTGTCTCAATAATGCAATCTAATACTGTGTGCTTCTGTGTTAAAACCATTGACTCAATAATGTTATTATGTATTTGTTCATGTATATGAATACCATTGATTTAATGTTTTTTTGAGCACTGTACACATCTGT
Source organism: Microtus pennsylvanicus (assembly GCF_037038515.1). Taxonomy (NCBI): domain Eukaryota; kingdom Metazoa; phylum Chordata; class Mammalia; order Rodentia; family Cricetidae; genus Microtus; species Microtus pennsylvanicus. The sequence continues at coordinate 46,554,099 of NC_134593.1, forward strand.
ATGAACAGATTAGCTCAATATTGAAGTTATGGATTATGTACATGTGAGCACAAGGTGAGCTAAAACTTTTATTCCTTAAAGATTATTAATAATAATAGATGGCAAATGTATTTTGTATATTTTATACTTGGAATTATATTAGCAGAAAAAACAAAATGCAAAATTAATGTTTAATTTTAAATGGGAAATATATATGAAAATTTCCACAGGGATTATTCGAATAGGATTCCTTCCTATTTCACATAGTGGAAATCAAAATCTTGAGAAAATAGCCTACTGCATTTGTTCATAGAATAATGACTTTATTATCTCAAGCTATAGAGTGTCATAAGAAAGAGTAAAACAAAATAAAAAACTCCAAACAAATCTTAATAATTAGATTTATTCTTTCTGACATTCTTCCATTGTTCAAATTAAATTTATTTTACTTTTATATTTTTATTTTATGGATATATAAAATGGCAAGTAAAGTACAATTTTAGAATAGTATAATATCATTAATAACTGAATAAAATTTTACTTTTATATTTTATATTTATATTTTATGTATAATCAAAATGCATATTTAATATACAAAATATAAAATGTATCAATAAAATAAAACTATATGCATTGAGATCCATTAATTATAATGGTAATGATATTATATACTAGTCATAGGTAAAAATCTCATTTTTTAAACTTGGATGTATTTCAATGCATTCTTATGATGAATATATTAATATTAATCAGATACATATGTACATATTATTTTTCAGGAGTATAAATTATTGAAAAGTTAGAAAGTCATCTGGAGGCTATAAAGAGCAAAAATAAATATCTTTTCAAGTAGATATAAAGATATCATAATGAGTAATTATGGAATCAGAAAGTGTTATTGAGTCATACATCTGAATAACTGTCTTACTTGATTTTCAACATTTAAAACTAATTATGTAAGAAGTTCAAGCAGTAGAAAATGAGACAATGACAATTAGAAATGCTGAAAATGTTAAAGTAAAAGACGTTATGGAGGAAGACATCAAGACTTAGAATATCTGAGTGTAGTTCTGGAAGACAGTCACTGGAGGTTAGGCAAGAAGAATTTAAGTTCAGACAGCTTTCAGACTCTCCATGAGACTTTCCTTCTATGCAAAAACTTTATAAAGAAATGCTATGTTGAACATTTTTGGAGCTCCATCTGGGAAACAACATGAATCTGTAGTTCCTCATATCAGAAAAGAGAATGGAGCAATGATGCAATACTAAAATTATAAAAAAATTAATATTTTAATTTCTCAATTCTTAAATATATGCATGCTTTTCCCATAAACTTTTTTCTTTCAAATCTCATATATTCCACCTTGGCTTTTGAAATTTATGGCCTCTTTGTTCATTAAGATTTTATGTGCATATGTATATACATATATGTATATATTCATAAATAAATCCTACTTGGGTTTTATAGTCATTTATATAGTAGATAATTTTAACCATGTATTTATAGATATTTGATGTTAATGTCCAGTCTATGCAGCATCAAAGTTTCACCATACTAATATCTGAGGTTTTAAATTAAAAATTCTTCACAAAACATTAGCCACAAACAAAGTTTCAATCTCTCTCTCTCTCTCTCTCTCTCTCTCTCTCTCTCTCTCTCTCTCTCTCTCTCCATCATCTCTCTATGCTCTCTATGTTATCTTGTCTGTTCTGGGGCCTGCTATATAGAACAGGATGACGTCAAACTTTCATTCACCAAATGTATCTGCCCTCTAGTAAAACAATACACTGCAATGCTTCAATGTGGTAACTTCAAAGACACTATTGCATGAGCTACTACATTGGAAGAAACTAAATATCTTGTATCTACAGTCTGAAATTTTGGGAAATAATGATCAAAGTTTGTCAGTAACTGTGGACTCAACATGGCAGCATTTGACTGGAATGAGAATAATTGTAATAATAATTGAAAAAAATACTTGTATGTGTATTTAACATCAATGAATTTGCAACAAGATATTGTTATCAGATAAAAGATGACTGACGTAAAATTATAGAAGTAGATCTGGTTACAGAAGTTCTTGGATAAGTGTAGTGGCTTCCATATGTATGGCCCCCAAAGAGTCCTATGAGCATAGACTCATTTGAGCACCTGTCCAACTAGGGGTGGCACTGGTAGGATGTGTGGTCTTGCTGGAGTAGTTTGCCCTTATTGGGGGAAGAGTGTCATTGTGGAAGCCTGCTTTCAGTTATAAGCTCAAGTCTGGCCAGTGTGACATAGTTTCAATATGCTGCCTGTGGAACAAGATAAGAAAGAACCCTCAACTCCTTCTCCAGCACTGTATCTACCTGAGAACTTCGATGCTCCCGCTCATAAAGATAACTGACCGAACATCTGATACTGTAAGTCAGCTCCAATTAAATGTTTTCTTTAATGAGAGTTGTAGAGATTAAATTATCTCTTCACAGCAATAGAACCCTACCTAAGACAGTGAGTCAAAATTTCACCTGGGGATTATAAGGATTTTTATTTTTTTTGAATTTTCAACTGTTAAGTTTTTCCACCTCATCACAGAGAGTTTTTGCTCAGTTGTACATCACAGGGAGTCAGAAATTTTTGTCTTCAAACTGAGGGCTGAACTGAGCCATCACAACAGATGCCTGACCATTAAAATACTCATTGAGCATAATGGTTTTAGTTTATTAGGTCAGTGATCTGTGACCAGAAAAGTCATCGAAATCTATGTTGACAGCATTTTTCAAGTGAACAATTTCCTTTGACCATTAGTTTTATTGCAGTGGTAAAGAACAGAAGAAAATGGAACATCTTTTCAAAGTCTTGTTTATACTGTAATTACTGGATATGCAGTAAAATAAGCAATTGCTCATTTACTGTAAGTCACTGGATAATAATTCTTTGATGAAACATCAATTAATTTCAGGTCACAAAGATTACCAAACTGCTAATTTCCTAAATTTTCAGAGGAGAATATAATACTCCTGTTTATAAGTACTACAAAAGACCTTATGCAATGACTGAAGAATACTAAGTAAATCAAATTTTATGTCACTTTATGTTGGTTTCTGGAACTTGGCCTTTTTTCTAAAGCAAGATATGTGGTAAAATATTGAAAAAGGACGTCATGGCATGCTTGACAGTTTTTATTCTTCTTCTGAAGGCCATCAGTTCCGTAGATCAAGTGGGAATACACTAGTCAATTAAATGTTGATTATGAAAGACCTTTTAATTAGGATATTTCAAAATCTGTTTTTGACAATGGCACCTGTTTTTGATACTGTATGCAATATGATCTGAGTATTTTTAATGAAAAATTAATGGAAATATTCATTGAAAGTCTGAATGTTTACTATATAAAAACAGTAGATCGGTACTACCCTGCTCCTCGGCCTTGGTGTCACTGATCATGGGTCGCTCCCGCCGGACCTGCGCGCACCAAGCACATTCCTTAGCCCGCCAGATGAAGGCCAAGAAGCGGCGGCCGGACCTGGAGGAGATTTACCCGAGCTGCGGCCGCCGCAGGGCCTCCCGCGGGCCAAGCCGGAGATGGATGCAGAGCCAGACCCGGATCCGCCAGGGGGCGGCCTGCATCGCTGTCTGGCCTGCGCGAGGTACTTCATCAATTCTGCCAACCTGAAGACCCATTGCCGATCCAAAGACCAGGAGAAGAGGCTGAAGCAGCTGAGCATCAAACCCTACAGTCAGGAAGAGGCTGAGAGGGCAGCGGGCATGGGCTCCTATGTGCCCCCCCAGCGCCTGGGCGTGCCCACAGAAGTGTCCACTGAGATCCCTGAGATGGACACATCCACCTGAGGGGCCTTTGGATGCAGGGCAGAGAAACTCCATGGACAGTGAGTGGTTCAGCGGCTAGACTGAGGGTTTGGGGGAGATGATCTCTTCTGGATGTTCTACCCAAAATAAAGGACCCGGACAAGAAAAAAAAAAGAAAAGAAAAGAAAACACTAGATCAAAATTTATCTCTATTGCTTGTACTGCTTTTTTTAGAACCTATTCTCTTTGGATGGATACTTTGCTCAGCCTAGATATGGTAGGGAGGGCCTTGGCCTTCCCCAAAACAATGTGCCTTACCCTCTCTGAGAAGTAGGATGGTAGGAATGGGAAGACGGGAGGGAGTGGGAACTGGGATTGGTATGTAAAATGAAAACAAAAATAGCTTATTTTCTTTTTAAAAAATAATTTTTTTAAAATATTAAGTATAAATTATGACCCAAAGTTAATTATTTATGCATTTAAATATCCTGAGGTCTTCTAGAGGAATATAAGAATTTGTTTATCAGGATCATTTTTATTTGATAATTTACACATATATCAATATAGACAGGAGGGTTTAGAAAGAGAGTTCAGTTAGTGAAGATTGTGCTTTTAAATTAGAAGACTTCACCTCAAGTGCCATAACCCATACGAAAAAAGGTGACACAGGAGTGTTTGCTTGTAATCCAGATACTAGGGAGATGGAGACAGGAGAATTGCTAGGGCAGCTGGCTATCCATTTGATCCTCCCAGATGAGTTTCAAGCCAGGGAGAGACTCTGACACCAGAAATAATGGATGACAACAGCCGAGAAATGCCACCTGAATTTCTTCTTTGGTCTCTAGATGTAAGCACACATGTTTTCATCACATAACTTTTCACCATGCATATGAACACACATCCACAAATGAAAAGACTATTCTTTTGTTATTGTTTGTTTGTTTGTTTTCATGGCAAGTTTTCTCTCTGTTGCCCTGGATTTCCTAGAACTCTCTTTGTAGACCAGGCTGGCTTTGAATTCAGAGAGTAACCTGTGTCTGCCTCTCGAGTGAGTGCAAGGATTAAAGCAGTGTGCACCACCCTGCCTGAATCAGAAGAATATTCTTGATTGGAACAACAAAAAGATGAACTATCTATGCTAGCATTTAGCATTGTCAGAACCTGGAAACAACCATTCCAGAACTTGGAAACAACCTAGATGCCCTTCAAAGGAAGAATGGATGAAGAAAGTATGGAATATATACATATTAGAGTATTACTCAGCAGTAAAAAACAAGGACTTCTTGAATTTTGCATACAAATGGATGGAAATAGAAAACACTATCCTGAGTGAGGTAAGCCAAACCCAAAAAGAGGAAAATGGGATGTACTCACTCATATTTGGTTTCTAGCCATAAATAAAGGACATTGAGCTTATAATTCATGTTCCTAGAGAAGCTAAATAAGAAGGTGAATCCAAAGACAAACACATAGGCATCCTCATGAATATTAACCTTCATCAGGCGATGAAAGGAGACAGAGATAGAGACCCACATTGGAGCACCGGACAGAAATCTCAAGGTCCAAATCAGGAGCAGAAGGAGACGAAGCACGAGCAAGGAACTCAGGACCGCGAGGGGTGCACCCACACACTGAGACAATGGGGATGTTCTATTGGGAACTCACCAAGGCCAGCTGGCCTGCGTCTGAAAAAGCATGGGATAAATTTGGACTAGCTGAACATAGCGGACAATGAGGACTACTGAGAACTCAAGAACAATCGCAGTGGGTTTTTGATCCTACTGCACGTACTGGCTTTGGGGGAGCCTAGGCAGTTTGGATGCTCACCTTCGGAGACCTGGATAGAGGTGGGCAGTCCTTGGGCTTCCCACAGGTCAGGGAACCCTGATTGCTCTTCAAGCAGATGAAAGAGGGTGACTTGATCGGGGGAGTGGGAGGGAAATGGGAGGCCGTGGCGGGGAGGAGGCAGAAATCCTTAATTAAAAAAAAAAAAAAAAAAAAAAAAAAAAAAAACAACCTAGTAGATCTCAAGTCCACGTGGAACAGGCTCACATCTATGTGCATTCTGATAGAAATTATACTAACAGATGAATGAAAGGGAAAATTCATCCTTCTATTTCAGACTCGAAGTTGCACTGAGAAATCAATCTTACCATGACTTTGACCTTCAGAAACTCCATACACACATGATAAGCTCCACACTCATGATTTCAAAGGACAAAAGGTAAAAAGCAAAAAGTGAACTTGACAAAAAGATTGGAAATAGGATGACTATTTGGACACAGGGACAGGAATAACAACATGGAAAAAGAAAGGAAAATAAGAGTAAATAAAAATACAGTATTATATATTTGTAAATATAATAAAAGCTATCAGAACAAATAACACACATTAATAGTTTATCAGAGTGGGATTTTCTGAATCACTACCCTTTTGGCAATAGTGTAATATAAAATATAATACATTAAAACTGTAATAATATTACATATAAATTTTCATACTTAAATTCATAGAAGTCACGAATATTAAATACAATTAATTTTATCAGTACCTTAGTATATCAATACTTAACATATGTTACTGTAAATGGTTTTTTTTGTTGTTGTTGTTTATTTTGTTTTTTGGGTTTTTTGTTTTTTTTTTTTTTGGTTTTTCGAGACAGGGTTTCTCTGTGGCTTTGGAGCCTGTCCTGGAACTAGCTCTCTCAAAGATAAAGAACATACCAGTGCTTCTTTGTAAAGGCGATTTCTTCACATCTATACCTAGTTAGACAACCATCCATAGCAAATAGAGGCACTCTCAAAGAAAATGGTTGGACGCTTCATCTTCATTCATAAATTTTAGCGGCTTCAAAATAACACACTTTGTTCTGCATGTTTCAAATATACAGCATGCCAATTCATACATATAAAACCAGATATTCTATACAGCTAATCTAATGAACATAGCTGGCATGTCACCTCACTGTTCCTTGTCTGTGTCAAGGAGAATTTATATGCAATTATTGGTACGAATTCCAGCATGATTCATAAATATCAACCATAGTCCTTGAGTACTATGGTAAATCAACTCTTTCATCCTATATATTTGCAATTTTTTTGAGGTTCACATTTTTTCATGTTTCCTAATAACCACAGCTTTTTACAATCATTTCATTTTTTAGTATTATATGTGAGTATTGTGTTGATATAGTTTCTACTCCTCACTACTTCTTAAACTTATAACTTCTTCAATTATTATTATCAGATATATACAATTGTACACAGAAGTTTATACATAAAAACTCTCTAACCTACTAGGTACATTTAAAGTTTTTCCCATGTGTTTAGACGTGACTTTCTTTTTTTTCCATTCAATAATTTACACTTCCTCCCCTCTTCCCATTCTCCTTCCTCTCCCCCCTCCCCCTCCTCCCTCCCCCTCCCCGCTTAAAAGAGGGCAGGGTACCCTGCCCTGTGGGAAGTCCAAGGCTCTCCACCCTCCATGTAGGCCTAGGAAGCTTTGCATCCAAATAGACTAGGATCCCAAAAAGCCAGATCATGTCATAAAAACAAGTCCCAGTGCCTTGATCAATGGCTTCTCAGTCAGCCCCCACTGGCAGCCACACTCAGAGAGTCCAGTTTGATCACATGCTCATTAAGTCCTGGTCCAGCTGGATTTGGTGAGCTACCATTAGATCAGGCATCCTGTCTCACTGGGTGGCCCAACTGTTGGGGGAGGGTATGTATATCTGACTTTCTAAAACAGGGTAGCTTATTGGGTGGAGTTATTCCTGCTGAAGAAAAAATCCCTCTCTGTTAATTGATTATACATTTTCATCTACAGGTATATACCTACATGAAATTTTTTTTCCATGCATATAACAAAGACCTTATTTATCTGACCACATTGTTAAGGTTTTATGAGTGTAATTACCTATTATGTGAAGAAGGCATTAACTGACAGCAGATTTCACGGCCCTTTGGATCTTCCCTTCTTTCAATGGATAAAGCTGTATTTTCAACCTCTATGTATCTGACTTTTTTTCAGATTCCAAATGTGTTAGGCTTACATCTCTCCAAATAATGTCTTTTTTTAGGAACACGATTTCAGCATCAAGAAATAAAATTTCAGGAAGATCATCTTTCTCTACCGTGCTTTTATACAGTTGGCCACACTTAACTTCATCTGAGGTCTTTATTGCTATGAATTGGCTTTCTAGCCTCTGTAATATTCTTGAAAAGTGAGAGCTGACAATGATAACCAGCAGTAGCAAGGATTAGTTTTCTGTAAAACATTTTTCTTTTATTTTCCCAGAAAATTTCAAAGAGATTCTGGGAGGTGTTTTAAAGTATAAAATAAAAGTTTTATTAAAATATTATTTTTATATGATTTTATAAAAATGTTTCAATATATAAACAATACTTTGTGTTGTTAATTACTTTATAAACTTAAAAGAAGGGACCTTCTTTGGCAAGCAGAGCCATCAATTTGATAGCCTGTCTTGTCATTACTTGGATTGATGCCTAAACTTCAAAGAATTGGCTGTAACTGGTCTGTGACTAGAATCTATATAACAAATAAACTCTTCAAATCTGTGCTAAAGTCAAAGTCACAATTAGGTTCTTCACTTAAGTGAGAATGCATATGGTGAGCAATGAGATTTAAGTTTACAAAACAAATATGTTTTTCCAGTAATATAATCAATGACAATGATAGATTCACTATATACATGATAATATTATTGAAAAATAAACTATATTTTGTCACTTCTTAACCATTCAACAGTAAATAGTTTTCCTTGGCAAACTGAATGTTAGCTTTTCAGAAATCTAATTCCTTTGGCTTAATTAAAAAAATCTTGTGGTCGTTTTAATTTGAAATACATTGATGAAAGAATTATTTAATAGATGATTAATTTAACTAGTGAGTATTTAGCTAGTGAATGACATAAATCTAAAATTTCTTATTTGTTGGGAAATTAAAAATTAAAGTAATAACCATGGTATTATATAAAAGTAGACCTGATCCATCCTCATGAGAGTCTCCAGACAGCCCCAAGGGCACTGCTGATGCAGTCAGCTGGCAAGGAAAAATAAGAACACCTGCTATTTCTATTCACCAGAAATCTTAGTAGGGGAAGTCAATGAAAATGCATTAATTTTATTCTAATTTGGATTATTTCCATGAAAAATAAATACATACAATTTAGAAACCAGTTATTACCACATAGAAAAGATAATTCAACAAAGGCTTCATATAAACAAAAAGTTCTAAACGTCTAATTGAGTTTATTTCATTGGCCTTTTGTGTTTTGTTTGTTTGCTTTTTTGATTGATTGCACTTTTGTTTCATATATTATTATGCTGTTCCATTGTCTTGATTTGACACAAAACTATGAGGTTGTGAGATACTTTATCATATACTGCAACATTGTTGAACACATTAAAATAAATAATGAAGTATAAAAAGGAATCGCAGGCCTTAGAACAAAGCAGACTTAGGTAGAAATCCTGATTCTCCCTATTAGTAGTAATAGTAGTTAGACAAGTCACTTATTCACAAAGATGCACAGTGAAGAACAATTTAGCAGATCTCAAATGTGGATCTAGAAGTATCCTGTAATGTAAATAAAGCTAAAGTAAAATGCCTAATATTTTGGAGCAAAGAAGAATATCTGTATATTACAACATATATGAGGTTTCTTTTCCTGATTTGTTAGTGGTAGAAACATTAGGATTATAAAGATAAATGTTTCTTATATTTTTTCAATATTATGACTATTACAAAAAATATTGGAGAAGCACCTAGATTGTCAGTTCCTAGTGCACTGACTGCTTTAACATGGTTACGAGCATGCATGAACTTTATTTTTGTTTTATTTCCATGGACTGTAAGTTTGTAACTATAATAAAGGAGTGCGGATGAATATGTCAGAAGCTATAAAAGTCTTCAGGTCAAAGACATTCAATTAGAAACTTATTAACAATAAGAGAGAAGAGCTGTGATTCACAAGGTCTCACAAATTTACAGTTTCTCAATAAACTCTCAAGCAGTTTGGATGGTTTGGGTTTTCATTAAGATTTTAAAAAGACTCCAAAACTGTATACACTCAGACATACAACAAATACATACATTATTAAACTATTGTGCATTTATGTGCAAAGCAGTGTAATATAATTAAACACTGAAAAGTGTCAGCTTGGTGGTGGTGGCACCACGTTTAATCTCAGAATTCGCAAAGCAGATGAAAGCAGTGATGAGTTTGAGGCCTGTACTACAGAGTGAGTTCCAGTACAGCCAGATACACAGAAAAACCTTGTTTGAAAAAGAGAACCAAAAGGTGTTAATGTTCATATTATTCTAGACTACTTATGGCCAGCTACATTTAAATTTTTCACACACACACACACACACACACATTCTACATATATTATTCAATGATAATTCAGTAATGACAGAAGAGTACAGTTTCTGTTACAGCTCAGGTTGTAGAAATAATTAAAAGAATATGACTCCACATCACAGGAAGAAAGGCCTAAGCTGTATCAAAGAGAGCAGACCAATGGACCTCCTTTACTTCTCATCTCATTGTCTTTTTCTAGCTGTATTTATGTTTTACAAAGGTGAGCAGATGAATGTGGAAATTACTTCTGGATATTATCAAAACCCATATATTTAAATACATCTCATATGCTCATGGGCTCAAATGGTAATTTATCTTCCCACAGACTGAGTTTTATTACATAAATCTATACATTTTGTTAGCACACAAGTCTACCACAACATTAAGTATATCAATGTAGCTCCTCTTTAAAATTAAACCTTAAGATATACCAGTTAGAAACTTCCTAAATAATTACCATTATACTAAAGTAAATGACAATAAACATGGCAATCTTTGGCAATTAATTGATATCCAATCAACTCACTAATAGTTTTTCATTAAATACCAGTTAATTGTTTGAATTCTTTACAAGTTTAACATATTAGCTAGAACAATAAAACACGTTTATTGTTTTTCTTGTTGACATCATTATAGGGCAACTAAATTAACTCATTGTTATTCATTTAAGTTTATTACAATATCATGTATTTAGTATACAATAATTGTGTAATTTAATTAAAATACTGAAAATATGTTAATGTTTATGTTATTCTAAACTAGTTAAATAGTCTCATTAAAAACTTTCTTAGAAATAATGCTGTATTTTTTATTATTTACTTGCTTCAATTACATATATCTGTGCATATGAATATATATTTATATTAATAAATTTTATATTCTCTGTGACATTAAATTTATTTGAATTGTTTACTCAAAATTAAAAATATAAACTATGACTAACTTTAGAAAACACATATGAAAAATATGTTCAGATCCTTCACAACATTTAATTAGAGCATTTTTAATAAATTAACTTTAATAACTATTGTTGTTTTACGTTTTTAACCTAAAAGGTGAATAGAGTTTAAAAAGGCAGTGACAGTGGCATGTTTCTGGTATCCCAGCACTTAGAGTAGAGAACAGATGGATCTTGAGATCCATCATTACTGACCGATCATTCTAGCTGACTCAGTGAGCTATAGATTCAGTGAGAGATTTTTGTATCAAAAATGAGAAACAGGATATTGTAGGACAACAGACCTAAATCTCTGACCTCTCATCATAAAGACACACATCACTCTCTTATGAACACATACACACCTATGCATCACACATACAAGACAAAAAGCCTTGGAGTCAAATAAAAATACTAACATTAAGGGATTATTTTCTTCTTTTTATTTTCTAAATAGATATTGGCAAAGATCTTTGAAGAAGGTTCTATTTCCTTTTACACCATCTTTAGCCTTAAATTTATAAATGTTAATAGCTACTATTAAATAGACTAGTAATGTTTTTGTAATTATAGTTTTGGGAGTATTTATTTGCTTATGCTACAAAGGCCTTGTCAATCACATAGCCACTTCACTCTCATTGTGTTTTAACATAATTGATTCAACTAATATCTATTAATTTTTATTATATACTTTAAAGAATAATCTAATATTTATTATATAAAAATATTCAAAATGTTTTACCTTAATTTTAAGATATTTAAATTGATTTAAAATATTAAGATTCTACATCAGGGGCTGCAGAGATGGCAAAACAGTTTAAAGCAAGCACCTCTTTTAAAGATCATAGTTTAGTTCCTAGCCGCTGCTTTTACCACTCACAAACATCTTAACTCCAGCTTTATGAGATCTCACTTTTGACCTCTGTAGACGATCCACTGATATAAACACACCAGTGTGTTATGAGCAAACAGGAAGGAATTTTCCATGTCCTTTTCCGTGGGGTGTAAGCAGAATATGCAGCTCAGTTTTAAGGTTAGTCTTTCCTATCAAAAAAAATTCCCTATAGTTGTGGTCAACTGCATCGATTTTAGTTAATTTCAGAGGTAGTCAAGTTGGTTGCTGCAGAGTAAGTATCCGTATGAATTAAAAATTTCTTTTTTGTTGAATAAATATATACATCTTTGTTGCTGTTTTATTAACTAGATTTTTTTTCTTTTTTTTTATTGAGAAAAGGAGAAAAGAAAAAAAAAAAAAAACAAGTTTCCACCTCCTCCCAGCCTCCCATTTCCTTCCCCCTCCTCCCACCCTTCTCCCCCTCCCCCCACTCCTTTCTCCCTCCCTCTCCAGTCCAAAGAGCAGTCAGGGTTTTCTGCCCTGTGGTAAGTCCTAGGTCCTCCCCCCTCCGTCCATATCTAGGAAGGTGAACATCCAAGCTGGCTAGGCTCCCACAAAGCCAGCACATTACGTAGGATCAAAACCCCGTCCCATTGTCCTTTGCGTCTCATCAGCCCTCATTGTTCTCCATGTTCAGAGAGTCCAGTTTTATCCCATGCTTTTTCAGTCACAGTCCAGCTGGCCTATAGAACCTTCATCTGGTGATGGATGGAGATAGAGACAGAGACCCACACTGGAGCACTGGACGGAGCCCCCAAGGTCCCAATGAGGAGCAGAAGGAGGGAGAACATGAGCAAAGAAGTTGGGACCACGAAGGGTGCACCCACCCACTGAGACAGTGGAGCTGATCTATTAACTAGATTTTTATATAAGGATAAACTTTGGTCTAAATTTTTTTTTTTTTTTTTGGTTTTTTCGAGACAGGGTTTCTCTGTGGTTTTGGAGCCTGTCCTGGAACTAGCTCTTGTAGACCAGGCTGGTCTCGAACTCACAGAGATCCGCCTGCCTCTGCCTCCCAAGTGCTGGGATTAAAGGCATGCGCAACCACCGCCCGGCAGTTAAATGTTTAAATAACAGAACAAAATCTTTTGGTATACAATCTGTTTTTTTCATAATTATTAGAATAGAGATATTTATTAAAACTATATAGAATGTCCTTTTTACAATGTATTATTGGCAGTGAAGTATGCTATGATTATTTCATATTTTTGCTTCTAATAATAGTAATGTCTTTGTTTTACTCATCTCATATATTCAAATGGATGCAAAAAGATCAATGATGCTTGGACAAATCAAGCCTATTGTCAAGTATCTTTCTTTGTGCTTTATAAATATAGTTTCAAATACTCACTGAGTATCCTGCATTAGTGATATCAGTTCTTATCGTGAATATTGTCTTCCTTTCTTTTATTTTGTCTTTGTAAAAATTACCACATTGTGTATGTTCATTGGTAATTTCATTGTTTGATCTATCATATCCACCCATTTCTAGGAGAGACTATTTTACTACAGGCTTCCAGATATAATTTCATTATAGTCTTTCCACCTTCACTTCTGTGAGGTAGATGAGTCATAGATGCAGTAGCTCTGATGTCAATGTATACATTGGAGATTGTCTTCCCGCAATCCATTGATCTCTGCCGTGTTTTTACATGTTGTTTTCTCTAATGTCCTCTATTTGCTTTAAAGAGAAGCTTCTTTGATGAGAGGTGCTAGCTATAGTTATTTCAGAATATATGAATAATATTTGCAAAGTACAGGAATTATAGTGGCATTCAAATTGGCAATAGTAGATTATTGCTAATGCCCATGGCCTCACTAATGTGGGAAGTTAAGTAGGTTTTCAGTATCAGGCAGGATTTCCTTCCTGTTGAATGCTACTTATTTGCTTATCACCATCAAGTGAATATCAATTATTGCTTCTCTACAGTTACCTAATGTAGAATGATCATCCCTGAAATCACATATACAAAAACAATGACATTGAATATTGTGTATATATATTATATATGTTCATGTGCACCCATGCATGTGCATCACCCGCACATACACACACAGTAATAGCAATCAAAGGGAAAGAAAGAAAGAACTATATCAATTTTAGAGTAGGGGAGTACAGGAGGGGATGAAGGAAGAGTACCTGGGAAAGGGTGGAGGATAAAATAGAGAGAAAGAACTGCTATAATTCCATTTCAATAAAAACACACTTAAAAACGTGATACAAAGAAACGGAACTAATTTTGGTTCTGAAAAGTAGAAATAATTTTACGGTTCTATGATTCTCCAATGTTCATTGTCACAGCTACTTAATTGTAATTAAAGTATTCACATAAATTTACTTTCTTCTGCTGTAGGAATTACTACTGCCAATAGCCTTTAAGTTAACAGCTCAGTTGGGCGTGGCCTCTGATATTATAAATGCCAATGTAAAGCAGGCAACAGGCCTCTTTTCTAGCTGTGGGATTTGGTTGCTCTTCTGAGTTCCAGCAGAGGATTATGATCTGTGAATCTACCCCTAAATAAATAACCCTCTATTATACTAAACACCTTCATTCTTCTATTTCCATATCTCAGTATTTTATTGTTTGTGTTTTCATATATTTTTAATTAACTTCATTTATGCTTGAATTAATTACTTGCTTTCTCTCCAACCTGAACTGCAAATCAAATAACTTTTCTTGATAATGTAATTTTGCTTATACTAATCATACTTTCCAATCTTTAACTGACAGTTATTTTTCTTTATTTAATAGGAACATAAATTCACTATTCTTAATAACTTCCTGGCTTCCTATAGATAACGTGTTATTTTGATGTTATATAAGTATATCTGAGAATATACTTTTGTTCATCCTTTGATGTAATTGCTTGCCAATATTACAAGTGTCAGTTAAGAATTATTTCTTCGGATAATTGTTCAATAGCACAATCTAATTTGATAGCCTTCACTCAAGGGTTTAACAAAAACTTCACTTTCCCAATTTATACTTGAATATATATATATATATATATATATATATATATATATATATATATATTAACTTTTAATTTATGTTTATACTGTTAAAAGCTTGAAGTGTTCAAGTTGTCATAGTTTCTAAATTGCATCAAAAGTTGTATTCCTAGTTTCGAGGTTCTAAAATGTAAGAGGCCTTCTAAAAAATCACTTCAATCATTCTTTTTTTTTTCTTTTTAACAGTATATATTCTTTTTTTGTTGTTTATTTTATTTTTTTTTAGTTGTTGCAAAAAAAACTTTCCGTCTCCTCCCCGTTTCCCATTTCCCTCCCCCTCCTCGCACCCATTGCCCCTCCCCCCACTCCCCTACCCCTCCGCCCTCCCCCCACTCCATTTCCCCTCCCTCTCGAGAATGAAGAGCAGTCCTGGTTCTCTGCCCTGCTGGAAGTCCAAGGTCCTCCCACTTCTATTCAGGTCCAGGAAGGTGAGCATCCAAACAGGCTAGGCTCCCACATAGTTTCTTTATTTTTTTAGTTTTTTTTTAATTTATTTATTTATTAAGGATTTCTGCCTCCTCCCCGCCACTGCCTCCCTTTACTGTAAGTTGTGTAAACACTGTATAGTCACAGCTCTTGTCTAAAAGCTCCAGTGTTGAGCAGAGAAGATCATCACTTGTCAGAGTAGTATATATTCAATATGTGTGATAAAAGAGTTTTATATTCATAAATCTAGAAGAGACTACAGGACTAAAACATCAATTTTAATTTGGTGTTTTTTGATAGATGAAAATTACAGGACAAGAATATTTTTTATAGATTATGAAAGAATGCACTTTATTTCTTTCAATCACGACTATGTAAAGTTGAAGGTGGTGTCAACATTAATATTCTAGTGCATATGTTAAATAATAATATATATGTGTGTGGTAGAATGTTATATAACACTCATATATAATACATTAATATATAATGAATATAATGCTTTATACTATAAGCTATATATTATGCATTATGTATAAAATGTATCTTATATACATATATATTTATTAATCCATAAATTTGTTGGGCAGTTTATATTTTACCAGTAAAACCATGAGATACTATTCTATATATTGAGTAGAAAGTGACAGTGTTGTTCTTAAGACATTTGCCCTTTGCTGTTCTCTTTCTTTTTCTTAAGTGCCAAGTTAGCCTGCATTGGATCTAGAATCCAAATCATATCCTCTCCAAATTGCTTTTTTCAACTCCCTTCAAATCCTTCCAAAGAATTTCTCCCACCTTTATGTTTTTTATTGATAATCTGTTAACCACTGATAATGTTGTTCATATGTGTGTCTGTGGAACCATCTACCGAAGCTTGGCAAGCAAAAAAGACAACCATAGTTTCTACTCTTGAGTTTTTGACCTCCAAGCCATTACTTTGACCAGGATTTTTTTTTTTTACTTCCTCCAAAATGTCATCCCAATATTATAAAAGTAGGGCCATCTTGCCTGACAGGTGGGAATGTCAACATACAAGGTCTAGTACAGGTTAAGAACACTGATGTCTTTTCTTCATGAGCAGACTTCCCAGTTCCTAGTTAGATTCCAGTTTCTTTAAACATGGATTGTGACCTTTCTGGAGTCCAGTAACTGAAGGTGGTTTGGGGAAAACTTTGAAAATAATACAAGTTTGCTGAATGGATAAAGACCAAAGAATAAACCTAACTGAGATATTTTAGGGAGAACAGATCCATCATTTATTGTGTGACTTCATTGCAACCTTGATTCTGAACACACAGAATATGCACTTGGCACCATGCATAAAACCATGCAATGTTATGCCCATGAACTTTACTGAAACACCTCTGCTATAATTAGAGAGTACTGTGTGTTTTGACTTAAAGTTTATACAGTATACACTAAATTTGTGCTCATAGAGAAATGAAATAATTTTGATATTGAAAACAAAGATTTAATATTTTCCTGTCATCATCCCACAAGCTAAAAATATGATTATTATACTCTGGGAATATATTGTATTAGAATGACTAATTTTAAGCTTCAAATATCTGTTCTTGAACAGAGTTTCTAATTCAGAAGGGTGCTAAGTACCCTTCTGTTAAAGTGTATATCCATATGAGAATATATTCTCAGCATTGTGATTATAAACCAAAATATTGAAAATACTGAAGATTCCCAGTGTACTATAATAACAAATATTCAGCTAATATTCAGAAATTTATCTAAAAACAAATGAAACATCCATGCCATTCCTATGCAATTTTATTTAAGCTTTAATAAATGATAAAAGGATTTGTGTAACAAAGAATCATTTTAAAATACTCTATCTCATTTGTTATCAGTAATATGTAATTTGTATCCTTATTTCATATAGGAGTCTTTTAAAATATTCTTGGGTTTAAAACATTCATGTTTGAAAATATTTTAAGCAGTTGTTCTAGGGATGCTGCATTGTCAAAATAGTGGTAAGATCGTTATGATATTAAATTACTGTTATTCAAATTTCTCCATAAAAATACCTCTCTAACATGTTTCACTTATTTTTCAAAGATAAAAATACGGTAATATATGTTAATTTAATAACTTGTCACGAAAGAATTTTTAGTGTTGGTTTTTTTTTCTCAGCAACCAAAAATAAACAGATCCAAATTCTAATGTGATGTACATCACACTAAAGAGCCTCAGAGGCATATTCCCTGCATTAACGAGGATTTAGTTCACTTTTTCTCTTTTCTTCATATTTTTTTCTAGTGATGTGTTCTTTCTGTATAATTCTAATTCAGAAGGGTGCTAACACCCTTAGATGATTTTGAGTTTGGTACTCCATCTCAATCTCCAGCATCATTTCTTGGATTTTTTCAAAGAAATGTGTGTGTGTGTGTGTGTGTGTGTGTGTGTGTGTGTGAGAGAGAGAGAGAGAGAGAGAGAGAGAGAGAGAGAGAGAGAGAGAGAGAGGGAGAGAGAGAGAGAGAAAGAGAGAGAGGGATTCTGTCTCTTAACCAGAAGCAGAGCAGAAGCTCCAAAGAGCACAGCTTCCAAATGGGAAAGTTTGTGTTTCTATATACTTGCAAACATATAACATCTATATCCATCTTTCTTCTGAAGTCATGCTTTTCCATACTTAGGAATAACTCCACTTTAGAGAAATGAAGGCCAATTCTGGAATGACACCAAAGGGAAAGTGATATAAAATGTGCAATCTAAAGCATCACATTGATTCTTAAATTTGAGAAATGCAGATAGTGGCAACCAGTGATAATGGACAAGGTGAAGTGCTCATTTATCTCAAGAGGGACTGAAGTTAGTGTCAAGCACATAGAGGCAAAATCATGCTTACTATCATTGAATCAATTTGTGTTTTAAGAACACACAAGAGAACAATAGTAACCTTGCAGAAATTAGACTTTAAAAGAAATGATCTTGTTTCTTTTATTTTCTGCTTCAGTTTTTATGAATTCTTCTTTATATACCTAATTTAGTACACATAATTTTTAAATGGCGTATCATAATTAAGCAGAACTTTTCAAACAATGACAGTACAGTTTCTTAGAAGCATAACTAAAAGTGCACATTCTTACAAAGCATGTCTGATAACTCTAGGTTTGAAATGTCTCTAAGTCATGATTGCAAATATATTATCTTAATATGAAGTAAAAATCCATTCTGATACTCAAAAATGGAGAAATGTAAACACAGTGCAGTGATGGTAACAATTAATGAACTCTAACATTGCTGCCATATTTCTTTCAATGTTTGGCATATGTTATTGCTAGCATTTTCACTGCTGATTTCAATTCACTTTAAGATATAATTTTACTGAATCTTTGCTGTCATTTTTCTGAGATCATTGTCCCTCTTCCACGAAATTCTCTATTCCTTTTGTTTCTTCTTCTACATTTATGGTAGTGAATTTTCAGTAGAGCTTCTGGTTTGTCTGAAACTGAAATTCTGGTGCAATTTTACGGAGTCTTTTAATTCAGTTCTTAGGTATTTTGTCTCTCAGTGTCAAAGATTCTCTCTAATATTTGATCATTGATCAGAGTTCATCAATTTCTTTGTTTATATCTCAAATATTTCCAAACCCTTTTCTGAATTAAACATGTTTCAAATTCTATTTTTCCCTTTGTCGGACTCTATCAGATTTTTCTGTCTCCTATTCCAAATTTTTCTTTATCTCTAAATGACTTTGCATGTCCATCTCCATTTTCTCCTCTCTCACTTCCTGCTATCTCTTTTAGCATCTTTTTCTCTGTCTCCCTCTTTAATTTACCCTGTTATTTTTCTTGTTAAATTTCAGTTGGTGAATTGATAGATTGTAGTCTGTTTAAATATAATACTGTTTACTCTTCCTCTGCGCATTTGTTTCCTATGCAGACTGTTTCCCAATACTTACTGCTGTAGTTCTCAAGATAGAGAAATCAAGAATCTAGGAAAAGACAACAAATATTTTTTATTTTATTTTACTACCCTCTCTGCATCACAAATTGATAGAAAATTTACTAAAAGTATCTTGGGTAACTTATAAAATGTTTATGCGGTCTCATATCTGTAGCTCTGTCTTAAATTCTTATCATTAACATGATAATTGAATAAATGCCAAAAGTCTATTGTTGTATGTTGTAACTCAGTTTTATTGCATCATCTGCTAAATATAAACTGTGTAGTTGAAAATACCAGTGATAAAGCTGTAGGACGCAGAGTAGAGTATGTCACAACTGTGTGACAGATTTGTCTCTGAGGATATTAAACACGTGTTTATTCACCCTAGATAGAGGGCAAGAGCAGACCAAAGAAAAGTTTGCAGCAATGTCCAACTTGGTGAACCAATGAGTTTTTATTGGTGTTGTTACTAACAAGAGTATGCATGAAGGATTGCATCACAGGAGTGAGGATTTCAAAAGAAATTGCATTAGCTTTGAGTCAGTTCCAAAGACTGGTAAGAACTCAGCAAAGGGAAAAACTAGAGAATTCTCTGCCCAACTTCTAGGCAGCTCTATGACTGTCTGGATGTATTTTCTAAATGCGATCCACGTGCTAAGTCTCATCCAGGTGCTCTCATCTAACAGCAACGTTTTACTCCTTTTTCAGCTTCTGAGTTGCAGCCTACAACCTACAAGTATAGAATCTTCCTAGTTTCTATACTCTCAGACACATGACATTTCATTTATAGCCTGAGACTCCTGATCTCCCTTTCTTCCTTCAGGGGTTTATGTTTCAATGGGATGAAAGTACCATACAAAAATATGACATAAAAGTTGATATTTAATGAGCATTTATCAAGATTAATTGTAATTAATAGCTTAAACATACATTTTTGTCATTCTTTGTGGAACCATGTATGTAATAATTATATTACATATAGGAAAATAGTGTTATGAAACAATACATGGTAAACAGGAGAAAAGCATGGGAGGTATAATAATAGGAATCAAATATGAGAAGGTGTTAAGAGAAAGTTTTTCATGGTACAAAAGAAGATGCTTTGGGATAATTTGTCATCGCATTTCACAAGTCTGTCATAGAAGTGCTCATTAAGAAAGAAGAATTGAAATTGAATTTTAGGAAAAGATCTCTTGTGCTTGAGAGGATGTGGAAAAAGGAGAACACTCCTCCATTGCTGGTGAAGTTCAAATTTGTACATGCACTTTGGAAATTAATATGGTATTTTCTCAGAAAATGGGGAATCCAACTGCCTCAAGAGGCGGCTATACCATTCCTGGGCATATAGTCAAAGGATGCTCTAACATATCAAAAAGAAACTTGCTCATTTATGTTTATGGAAGTTTTAGTCACAATATCCTGCAACTGGACAAAACCAAAATGTCTATTAACCAAAGAATGGATAAAGAAAACATGTTACATTTACACAATGGATTATTACTCAGCTATTATAAACAATTATATCACAAAATTTGCTGGCAAAAAGGATGGAACTAGAAAAGATAATTATGAGGAAGATAATAGAGACTCAGAAAGCAATCATAATATGTACTCCTATATAAGTGATTATTAGCTGTAATGTAAAGGATAACATGTTCCAATCCACAGACTCAAAGAATCTAAGTATCAAGATGAGTTGTGGGGTAGGCAGGGCATGGATGTCACTGTGAAGGGGAAATGGAATAGATATCACAGGTGAATGGAAGTGGGAGGAGTCTTGATGAGGGTGGTGAATGAGCGAATAAGAGGGAGATTATGGACGGAGAAAGCACTGGGTTGAGTTAGAATTCTAGTGCAATGTCCTGGTGTAAAGGTGGCATAGAAATTCTGGGAGTGGCCAACCAATACTGGTCCAAGTTGATATTCATTCCATTAAAGGAAGCCCACACCTAACACTTCCTGCGGAGCCAGGACCTGAGGCTGGGCAGCCTAGAGACCTAGAATAAAACCAAACATGAATGACCAAAGAGGAAAAAAAAAGGCAATGAAATTATTCCTAAAGACATTCTGCTAAAAACATAGATTGTTGTCTAGCCCAATTGTCATCGGAGTGGCTTCACCTAGCAACTAATGGAAAAAGATGCAGAGGCACAAAATCAAATTTTGGGAGAATTTCGGGGAACTCTATGGAAGAAGAGGAGGAAGAATTGTAGAATTCAGAGTTGTCAAGGACACTATGAGAAAACCAACAGAATCAACTAATCTGGGCTTTTGGGTGTTTAGAGAGACTGAACTGTCGATTAGGGATCTTGCATGTGACTGACCAAGGCACACAGCCTTAATAGGTGAGGGGTTGCCTAGTCTTGAAATGCTACAACTTGATAAACTGTGACTGGCTGATGATATACATGGGAGGCCTGCCCTTTTCTGAAGCAAAAGGAGGAGGAATGGAATGGGAGAGGGAATGTATGGGAGGGTTGAGCAGGGAGGTGAAATTGTGATCAGGCTGGAAAAAATATAAATCAATTAATTAACTAATAAAAAAACAAAATCAAAGAAATGTTTAGCAGTGGTATGAAAAAGTCAAACCTTTTCATAGACTGCATTTAGTTGTACATCTCTGCATTACAGCAAGAAAAGCTTCTAATGCCCAACCCAGAAAATAGCAGTTGGATCAACTGAGAAAAATCCCAGTCTCCTTTGTATTTTCTCATATAAGAAAAATGATGCATCATGCTATCCGAGTTTATTTTTTACATAATTTTATATTATCAAAAGTGAAATGATCCATGTTGTAATGTTATGGAACCATGCTAATTAAGCCAGCAAAAAATTTATCTAACTCCTTTTTTTAGTTGGCCACCAAGAGTGGTTCATGCCCCAGAGTTTTTTGATACAGAAGCATAGGGGTAGAAGATACTTTAAAAGACATAATTGGCAATTATGTCAGTGTGTGTAAGGGGATGGTGTTAGAACTTACAGTTATTTTCATGATACTACATGACAATTACTTTTGATTTATACTTCTTATTTATTTCCATTTTATTCTTTAGCCTGAAAAAAATAATCTCTTCTGGACCAAGACCGGGATTTTGAACAGTTTTGTAACATTTGCCCAGGCAAATATTTTTATAGGGTGAGGGAGACTATGGAGTCTCTAGGCAGATGTAAATAAAATCAGGACAAGACCAAAATGTTGTCACCTTAGCTATTTCAGAAATTGTCATGCCTTAAAATCTAAGGATATCTTGGAATGCTTCAATCATTTCACTAAAGATTGTATTTCTACCTTAACTTCCTTTTCTATCCTTGTTCTTCTCTCATCAGTGGTGTTCTGAAAGACTTGCCAAACAGCCTGATCAATGTATGACATAATTTGGGCATCACTTGCCTACAGTGAATGATCAATATAGTGCTTGTAATTTTGCTAGAGCAACTGAGAAATTGAATCTCTCATTTCATTATGTTTAAATTTTTGTAAGTTTACAGGTGTGGTGTAGTGGCACACACCTTTAATCCAAGCCCTGTGTGGGAATGGGCAGGCAGGTTTCTTTGATTTCTAGGACATCCTAGCAAGATTCATGCCAGTCATGTCTACTTAAGTGAGACCCCATATCAAAAGTAAGGTTTTTTTCAAGTTACCTGCAGCACATCTCTACTTTTAAATAGAATAAATCTAAAACTTATGTTTAGTAGACTATAAAGAAGAACAATTAGATTTAAATATATGATAAAGGATTTTTTTCTTGTACATATTAACTATTCTCCCCAAGTGATTCTGTGTTTATTTGGTTATAGAACAGATACTAGAGGGGAGTGCAATTATAATTCAATTAAAACCCCTGTCCTTGCTATTTCTAAAGATTCTCCAATTTATCTTCAGCGTAAAAAAAATACTATTTACAGATCTCTGAACTCTTTAGTTTTGTTCAGCACCTCAAAACCATTCATAATAAATCTAGAATACCATTTAACTTTAGGCTGCTTAAACACAAATCTGTCAAAAGACAGGTCAGTTGTCACTTTTCATACACATGGGCCTTAAAGACACCTAAAATGCCATATTAAACTGTGAAATTTTCTTCAGCGTCCCATGCTTTTCTGTGATTACAGATAATTATTCCACAAAAAAAAAATCACACTGCTTGCCCTCTGTTTCAATACTATAATTTCCTTATTTAACTCAAGCAACTATTTTATTATACTTTGGAGGAAATACATGCTAATCACTATTATAAAATTAATTCATAAAATTTCATCAAATACTTGAAAACAATTTGTTACCCAATGTCCTAAATGTCTCCTTCAAGAAAGTGTTGTTTCTAATTCCCCAAAATTTTCATATTGTTTTACATCACTTTACTCCATAAAAGAAAGATGACACATAAGAAAAATTAAAATCTGAAACATTTAGAAATTAATAGTTTATTATGTAAGATTTCCCATAATAAAGATCATGTATGTTGTGTCCTTTAATGATTATTAAGCTTAATTTAATAGTTTTTTGCTTGAATTTTGCAAGTATAATTTGTACAAAAGATTAGAGAATGACAATGTTTACATGAATAAATGCTCTTCAAATGCTAGCTAAATTTACTGTTTTATCTTCATGTTTTCTATATGGCAGTTTGTCTTTGATATTCATCAGTTTCACCATTCCCATTCTTTTAAACATTTGAGTTGGAATATCTTTCTAAGATTTATTGATTGTTATCCTTATTTTAAAAATGTAAAAAAAATACTATTGATTGACTCAAGAATAGTTTTGGTATATTCCCTAACTCTGTAACCTCCCATATTAGTAGCATCTTCAGGCTAAAGGGTATGGGTGCCTTTGGGAGAGATATAAATTAAAGCTGGGTCATACTGTGCTGTCATTGGAAGACTTTGGCAGTAGCATTTTGCATTTTCTCCTTGTTATTCCTGCACTTTTGTCCAACAATTTTTCAAAATAATCACTACATCACTGTGTCCAGCGTGGTATCCATGGTAGCAATTTCTGCCCTACTTTTCAATGACTTTTCATTTATTTCTTCTTAAAGGGCATCCATTTCTTTGTAGATGAAACTAATGAGCTACTGATACCAGAGTCCTGGTTCCTCGATGCCAAAAACAGCATCTTGCAAAGCTGCAAGGCATATGACCTTGGTGAGTTAGTCTCCTTGAACAATTTTGCATTTGTAATATATCTAATAAGGTCCTCTATTTATCAGTGATTTCTAAAGAGTCAGATATTGGAATTTGTTTCTACTGAATACTATCATTATTGAAACCAAATTTGTTTTACTTCTTTTCTATCTGTATTTTAACAATTATCTAATTTTTGAAAAATAATACATGTATAACATCCTCTATAACACATTCTGATGAAAACTCATATTCATGGTCAAGAAGATTGTGACTATTTAAAAAAATCCAATAGGATTTTGTAGCCTCTGGTATGTGTAATCTCCTTCCTAAATACAAATGCCAAATGGACTGAGAAATAAATCAGAAAAACAATGTTTTACATTAACAAACACATGTACATATATATATGTATATGTGTGTGTAGATATATGTGTATTTACATATGCATATACATAAGGATTTATTATCAAACAAGTGGGAAACTTGTATTATAAAACCATAAGACATTGAAAAAAGAAATTGAAGAAATCAGAAGATAGAAAGATCTCCCATGTGTATAGGAAAAAAGCCCACCCTACCAAAAGCAATGTAGAGATTCAATGCAATCTCTATAAAAATTACTACACAAACCTTTATGGAACATAAAAGTTCAATTTTCAGTCTCTTATGGGAACCCAAAAATCCCAGGATTGTTAAATCAATCCTTAACTATTAAAGAACTGCTGAAGGTCTGACCATTACCAATTTCAAGTTGAACTACAAAGCTCTAGTATTGATAAACAGTAGAATTACTATAGAAACAGGCACCTTTGATCATTGGACTGAAATAGAAAACCCAGACATAACTGTAGATAGTTAAGGACACACGCTTTTTGAGAAAGCAGCTAGATATGCACAATGCAAAAATAAAGCAGTTTCAATTATGTTGCTAGTCAAGTTGAATAATATCTGCTTATAGAAAAATTCAAATAAATTCATACTTATTGCTCTGATAAAAAATCAATCCCAAATGGATCAAAGACTTCAATAAAAAAAAAAAAAAACAAGTACACTGAAAGTGATAGAAGAAAATATTGGAAATGGCCTTGAACTCATTTGCAATGGAACAAACACCAATAGCACAAGCACTTAAAAAAATAATAAATGGTATCTCATGAAACTGAAATATTTCTGTAAGTCAAAATATACCATCGTTTGGATAATGCAACCAGAATGGAAAAGGATTTTTACCAACTCCACATATGATGGAGAGATAATATCTAAATATAAAATATCAAAAATTTAGGAAAACAAATATCCCAATTAAAAATTAGGGTCTACATATAAAGAGTTATTTCTAAAAAAGAAAACTTAAATGCCAAAGAAGCATACAAGAAAAGTTCAACAAACTTAGTTATTATGGAATGACAATGCAGAACTACTTTTTGATTTCATCTTTAAAAAGTAACAACAATAAAACAAATGATAGCTCATGCTGATAAGGATGTGAAGTTAGGTTAACACTCATCACTTGATGATAGGAGTTCAAACTTGGACAGCAATAAAGGGTATAATTATGTCAGTTCTTCAGGTATCTGGGAATTGATCTACATCAATATTTGACTATTCTACTTTTCACATAAATGAAAGGATTCTTCTTTCTATTATAGAGACATTTGCTCAACCATGTTCATTTATACTCTATGGTAGTCAGAATTTGAAATGGTCTGGATATCCATCAAAAACAAATATATTGGGAAAATGTGATACACTTAATACTGGGATATTACTCATTTGTTAAAGAATGAAATTTTCAATAAATGAATGGTTAGAAAAAAATCATATTTAGTGAGTGTGATGCTAATCTTAATTTTCAGTTTGACTATAGCAGGAATGGATTATAATCCAGAAATGTAAGCTGTACTTGTGATTTAGATCTTGAGGCAAGACTATAACATGCCTTTGATCCAGATCTTAAGGGTGGAAGGCACACTATTAATCAAAACCATATCTTATTCTGCTCTATAGAAGTCTATAGATCAACTTCACTTTTTTTCCTCACCTGGAAAGCACATACATTCCTTCACTGGTATTGGAGCATACTTCTTTGAGATTCCAGCACAGAAGACTAGCTGGGATACCCAGCCTTGTAGGAATCAGCAGCTACTAGATTCTTGGGCTTTCCATTCACAACTTGCCATTGTTGAACTACATCTTCTAAGTCATTCCAACACCCCCCCCCACACACATATATATATATATATATATATATATATATATATATATATATATATATATTAGATAGATAGGTAGGTAGGTAGGTAGATAGATAGATAGATAGATAGATAGATAGATAGATAGATAGATAGATAGATAGATAGATTCACACACAAACACAAACATATATACACATTTACACAGATTCATACATGATTTTGTGAAATTAGCAAATAATAGATTCCACAATTGAACAACTCATCATAAAATGAAGTCTTTGGTTTCAAGAATGAAGTTATACCTTACTGAACTGTGACACAAAGGAGCTCCATGGGAACCCCCAAGGAACCCACTGTTGGGACCAATTAAGTCCTGGCCTTCATCTGCTCTTTCCTGCTAGAGCCTTCTAATTGAAGTTACTAAAAGCTGTGCTTTACCTAGAGGATCAGAGGATGGGATTTTCACCTGTTGGCCATTGACTGCAGGGTATTTAAGCCTCCATGGTGCTACTTAAGAGGGCTTTTGGTACCAGTGTTTGAAGGTCTGTGTGTTGGTCTGTCTCTGCATGGGTTTCCTCAACCTCCAGCCCCCTACCCGAAACGAACTGGGTTCTAGTGCATAAAGCGCATGGGGGAGAGGGGTGGTGCGCGGCAACCCACGGGATGGCAAGACAATTGGTTCCTCTTCACAAACTTATAGTAAAGCACTGTTACTGAATGTAACACCTATAAAACTCATTGGACATGAAGAATTTGAGCTATTGCTTACCTAGAGCATTCCCCCTAATGACTAGTAATCATGGTCCTGAAAGGTATTACCAACGGAGAAAGATTAACACCAGCCAAACTACCATCCTTTCAATCTACAATGCTAATCTACATACAAGATGTTGATGTTTCACTGATGTGGAATGCCCTTCTGTATATGTATTGCTGTTATTGGCTAATGAATAACACTGTTTCATGAGAGTAAATCCAGTCAGGGAATCAGAACAGAGATAGACAGAGATAAGAGTAGCCAGACTCAAGGAGTCAGTGGAGAAAGATGCCAGAACCTCACATGTAGGCCACAGCTGTGTGTGATACACAGATTAATAGGATTGGGAAAATTTAAGATGTAAGAGCTAGCTAGAAA
Organism: Microtus pennsylvanicus; assembly: GCF_037038515.1. NCBI lineage: Eukaryota > Metazoa > Chordata > Mammalia > Rodentia > Cricetidae > Microtus > Microtus pennsylvanicus. The sequence continues at coordinate 46,581,884 of NC_134593.1, forward strand.
TATACCTAAGGTATTGGTCAGACAGTGTTGTAATTAATTTAAATTGAGGGTGATTTTTTTCAAGGCTGGGTGGCAGGAAACCAGATCAGTCTCTTTTTACATTTTTCAAAACTTGTGGAAATCACCAACCAATGTCACATTCAATTTAAAGTTGACTACATGATTTTGAATTTATTGGCAAAACTTGCTGAGTGGTAAATAAACAGAGACAAGATATCTCAGGGACCTATGGAAAATTCAAATACTCTTGCTCTACTAAAGGACATAGGAATAAAATGACTTTTAAAGACATTTTGATATTGGGTGTATCAGTATCAGCCATCAGCACAGACGCTTCCTGCTTCTGTAATGGAAAAAACCACATAGATCAACTTTTGGACAATTTGCAGAGCGGGAAAGGCCTTGGAAATGAATGGACCCATAATTCCCTCCCTTTGATACTCTGGGAACTCTGCAGAAGAGGAAGAAGAGTGATTGTATGAACCAGAGGACCTGGAGGATACCAAAGAAAAAAGATTTAAATACAACAGACCTGTCACTCATATGAGCTCTCACAGACACTCTCAATGAGCACAAAGCCTACACAGGTCTATGTCAGAAGGGGTTCACGTGCTGATGATGGAAGTCTACTCAAGAATCCATTCTATCCCAGAAGCTAGGTGATATCCATTCACAAGTGAAAATTAGTTTTCTTTACCAGAGTTACACTAGAGATACAAACTATTCTTATAGAAAGTCCAATGCCCAAGAAGAAGAAGGCTAGAATCAAACAAACGCAGTATTTATTTTAAGGTACTTCCTCTCAAAATGTTTCATTAGGTGTTAAAATACGTACACGCTAATTTGGGTATATACTATGGTTTCTGCTTGTATGTTTTTAACAGGATTTCTGTGTGTATGTAAATATGTGTGTCTGTGTGTCTATATGTGTTTATTGGGCTTTTACTTTCCTCTTTTTCTTCTGTTGTTTTGTCTTATTCTGGATTGTTTGTTTTCAATTTTATCTAGTTTTGTGCTATTATTATGTTTTAGATGCATGTTTATATTCTAATGAGAGAAAGAAAGAAGTGTCTAGGATTTTGTTGAATAGGAAGTAGAAAGTATCTGGGTAGAGTTGGGAGAGAGAAAATAAGTATCAGTTTAGATTATCCATAAAAAAAAAAGACTTTCAGCCCAGCAGTGGTGGTGCCCGCCTTTAATCCCACCACCCGGGAAGCAGAGGCAGGCGGATCTCTATGAGTTTGAGGCCAGTCTGGTCTACAAGAGCGAGTTCTGGGATAGGCACCAAAGCCACAGAGAAACCTTGTTTCGAAAAAAAAAATAGACTTTCAATAACATTTTGGTTGTAAAAAGTCAACATTTCCAATTTTCTCTCTCTGTTTTATTCCTGGCATTGAAGGTGATGAAATCTCACAGTTTACTTTTCCAGGTACCAAATTTGAGAACTGTTATGCCTCTCTGTCTGTTGCTGTGGACGCTTACTTCTCTGAAAAAACAAACTCAAACTCTTCAATACTCATATTATATGGTTTCACAGATATTTGCTAATCTTTCAAATTTTTATAGGAAAAATGTAATTAGTCAGCTTATGTACTTTAGTTGGTAGTCAGAGTTGGACATAAATATACACAAATATATGTTAAAGGAAAATACGTGTCCAAACCTGAATTGTGATCCTTTTGTTTTAGTTTCTCCGTGGTATTTTTATTGTATCTTCTCAGTATATTCTGAAATAAACCCAAGATGTTTAGCACATGCAAGTTTTCTTCTCCTAATATAACATATGCTTAATGATACAATTGTAAATACAGTTAAAACATACTTTTTATTGTTTTCACTAAATAGCTGGTCTATTTGACATTCTGAGAAAGCAATATTACTACCATAGCAATATTTTGTATAAAGATTTTTAAATTATAGCATATATATATATATATTTAACACCCATTAACACTCTGAAAATAAATGCTACCTAAATGTATAGAATTTATTTGATAGGATTGATATTTTTAAATAATAAAACTTAAGATATTTCGTTATTTTAAATATCCACAAAAAGTAAGTAATATGAGATCAGAAAATATCACTAAGTTAATTTTCTAGAATGAAACCAACTTCAATTTTAATGTGAATAAAAGTTTCCTGATTTCAATGATATTTTTAAACCATAATCTCATCTTTTCTCTCAGATAACATGGAGAGAAGAAGACTTGTACACTTAATAAAGAAATTCGTCTCAAATGTAATAGGAGGGTAATATCTTTAGCAGAATAAATTTAAAGAGTATTTTTAAACTAATTACATGACTGATGCATTAAAGTTAACTAGCAACCAGAGATGGAAAAAAATAGTGATAAGAAAGACAAAGAGTATATTCTGACATAAAACTATAAAGGATTAGTTTCAAAGAAAGTTAATTGTTGAATTAAATATAAAATACTTTAGAAAACTTTGGACAAGATAGTTAAAATTATATCTATAAAGTGAATTCGTAAGACTGAAATTGTTAAGATAATTTCTAGGCGACAGGATGTGAACATGACAGAAATAATCCTGCAGCTGACATGCTTCTAACAGTGGTGTCAAACAGTAAACCTAGTCTCCTTTGGTAAATATGTTTCAGGTAAGTTTTTAATCCATTAGATCAATTTTCAACTCAAATCCTGACATTTACTTTTGTCTTTCAAGTAAGAAATCACAAGTACATTGTACACATCTCCCTTGCAGGTTTGCCAGGACCCTTCATGACAACATCAAGAAGGCCATACACCCACATACAGAATGTCAGCAGTGTACAGAAATACATCTATAGTCATTTAGATAGGCTTCCACTACAGATATGTTTCCTTTCATATTTGAGTACCTCATGCCTTTTCTTTCAGTATTTGCCCTTTGTGCACAAATTAGTTTTTAAAATATTGTTTTTCCAAGTTAATTTTTCTTCACTTTTAGAGTTAAATTCAAGTTTCTTTTGTTTGAATTTAACATAGAAAATCACATTTTAGCCATGTCTGTGCTTAAACACACAAGGTACTCTGAGGGTTTGAATTTTGACCTGCCTTGGTCCCCTAGTGCTAGGATTTGGGGCATGAACAATCAAGCCTACCTTTTTGATGAATTTTTAAAATTCATGCTACGTTGAGAAATTATATTTCAAATTCATCATCTCTTTTCCCCTTAATTGTTATTAAATGCACATATGTCTATACATATATATCACTAAATATAACTTGCTCAGTCTGTATGTTACTTAATATGTATGTTTCAGGCTTAGGCACAAATTAAAGAGCTTATCCATAGAAAAGATTATTTCTTCCAGAAAACATACATTCAAGTAATATTATACAGGCCAAAAAGATTTCTATGTTCCATATATTTATATGTATACATAAAACAAAAATTAATGAAAAGAGGCCACAGATTTGAAAGAAAGCAAGGGTGAAATGGAAAGAGAGTGATGCAATAATATGACAATTCTACAATATTATGAAAAAATAAAATGAAACTCCGACTAACTTTATGGCTCACATACATAAGGTAAAGAAGAGTAGGGGCACTTTTTTCCCAATGTAATATATTTATTGTTTAGGAATTTCACATCATGTATCCAACCACATTTATTTCCCATTCCTTCCATGTTTACTTCCATGTTTACCTCCCATCAAAAACTTTAAAGTCAAAATTAAAAAATAAAAAGTCCAATTTGTTTAATCTACATATTCACTGGAGCATGGTCAATCTCTCTGTTGCATGCCCCTAAAAAAGAAATGAGTCCTTTCCTTCCTGAACCACCAACTAAGTCATTAGTTACGGAGAACTATACTTCAGCCTCCTTACCAAACTTTTTAAGAGTTCTATTTGATGACTTTGTGTTTAGGCTGTTACATTGGGAGATGATTAGGGGTTGGAAGAGGTAGGTGTTGTCAGAGATCCTTCTGTGTCCCTTTTATCTCAACTGTGAGTCTGCATTAATTTCTCTCACTGAAAAAGTAACTTCCTTGTTCCTTATAGTCAGCATACTCACAGTTAAATGGGCTTTCACACAGTTTCTCTGGAGAGTAGAGACCACAAGAACATCACCCCAGCTTTGATCCACAGACATCACCCAAGTTCTCAGGTGATAGCACTGTTTATGAATGCAGACATGTGCTACAGGAGCATCTTCTACTCCTTCAGCCAATAGCAAAAATATCAGCCTACTGGGGCGTGGTCTATTTCTCTTTAAAAAAAGAGCGGCAATTTCTCTTCTATCAGGTTCAGTGTTTTCGGGCTGATATTGAGGTCTTTAATCCATTTGGACTTGAGTTTTGTGCACGGTGATAGATATGGGTCTATTTTCATTCTTCTACAGGTTGGCATCCAGTTGTGCCAGCACCATTTGTTGAAGATGCTTTCTTTCTCCCATTGTATACTTTTAGCTCCTTTATCGAAAATGAGGTGTTCATAGGTTTGTGGGATTAAATCCGGGTCTTCTATACGATTCCATTGGTCGACTTCTCTGTTTTTATGCCAGTACCACCCTGTTTTCATTACTGTAGCTCTGTAATAGAGTTTGAAGTCAGGGATGGTAATGCCTCCAGACAATCCTTTATTGTATAGGATTGTTTTGGCTATCCTGGGTTTTTTGTTTTTCCATATAAAGTTGATTATTGTCCTCTCCAGATCTGTGAAGAATTTTGATGGGATCTTGATGGGGATTGCATTGAATCTATAAATTGCCTTTGGTAGAATTGCCATTTTTACTATGTTGATCCTCCCAATCCAAGAGCAAGGGATGTCCATCCATTTAGGAGGGAGAACATGAGCAAAGAAGTCGGGACCACGAGGGGTGCACCCACCCACTGAGACAGTGGAGCTGATCTACTGGGAGCTCACCAAGGCCAGCTGGACTGTTACCAAAAAAAGCATGGGATAAAACTGGACTATCTGAGCATGACGAACAATGAGGGCTGATGAGACGCCAAGGACAATGGCACGCGGTTTTGATCCAACGCAATGTGCTGGCTTGGTGGGAGCCTAGCCAGTTTGGATGTTCACCTTCCTAGATATGGACGGAGGGGGGAGGACCTAGGACTTACCACAGGGCAGGGAACCCTGACTGCTCTTTGGACTGGAGAGGGAGGGGGAGAAAAGTGTGGGGAAGGGGAGAGGGGTGGGAGGAGGGGGAGAAGAATGGGAGGAGGGGGAGGGAAATGGGAGGCTGGGAGGAGGTGGAAATTTGTTTTTTTTTTTTCTTTCTTTTCTTTATTCTCCTTTTATCAATAAAAAAAAAAAAAAGAGCGGCAAGCCACAGCTCTCTCTCTTGGTTCCTGCTCTTGCTCCAGAGATTAGACTCCTTTCCTGACTGTCGGTGTTCTATAAGTTTCCCCTAAAATAAATGCCCCTTTTGAATCCAAACTGGTGTGGGATTGTTTTATGCATTAGACATGGACCTCAGTGGGCTCATGCACCACAGACATCAATGTGGCCTCCTCCTGAGGCTACTCATGTTGACATGGTGTCCAGCCCGCAGCATGGCCCTCTGACATCAACATGGCTTTAGGCAGCAGCATTGGCCAAAGATACCCCGATGACCTTGGGTTGGAACATAGGCCACATCAAAATCAACACGGCCAGGCTGTATCAGGACCACCAAACCATCCATGGCCCTCAGCAGTAGCACAGACAGCAGGACTCATGCACCTGCACAGGTCATGCACATCAAAATGTCACCCTTCCCAGATGACATCACAGGCCGCTCACATCAACATGCCTGCTCCATAGTCTACAAAGCCGTAAGACACAACCAAGGATCCAGTCAGCAATACAGACCAAGCACATGGCACTTTGGTTTCATGATAGCTTGGTTATAGCAGCATGAATCACAGTCATCAACATATCTTCCAGTGGCATCGTGAAACATGGTGGCCTTTTGAGAAGGTTCAATATAGAAAGTGAACCATTCCTTAATTCCCTATCAAGGACCTCCATTGTTGCCCCATAGGCAGGATGATCTACAGTCACATTCATGGTACTACGTCTGCTTCAGCCTCAACTCAAGGCTGCTGCAGACCACCCTGTCAAACAAACTTTTCTACAGTAGACCCCAGCTCTCTCTCACGCCTATCACTACTATCACATTCCAGTTCCACCTCTTTGAACAATACAGGCACTGTTCTATTTTTCCATTGTTTCTACCTCTACAGTACATATATGGTTATCGTACTGTTGTTCACCTTGAGAGGTAGGGTAGTATGACTGGCTTCTACTATCATCTGGGGGCATTTCTTAAGAATTAAGGCCAGGCAGTGGAGGCACATGCCTTTAATCACAGCACTTGGGAGGCAAAGGAAGGCAAATATCTGTGAGTTCGAGTTCAGCCTGGTCTAAAGACAGAGTTCCAAGACAGTCTCTGAAATTACACAGAAACACTCTCTCAAAATACAAAAAAGAAATAAAGATTAAGAATAAGACAAGAAGAAGTGAGAAGTCAATGGAGAGTTAAAAATTACCAAATGAGTGAATAAAAATTTCAGACAAATAAGAGAACAGATAAATCTCATTTGTTATTCTAATTAAGATAGTATTTTTTTAAAAATCAGTATCTTTGAAAATCAATAAAAAATTCAAGAAACAATTTTGTTCTTTCTAGGTCACTTAAATAATTAAGAAGTATTAGATATATGTGTAAACAATTCATATTTCTCTCTATAAGTGCAGTTTAGAATCACCTTATATACATGTATTTTTCTTAGCCAAACAGTCAGTTTGTATTCAATGAAGTTGTATCTGTGCATTATAAAATAATCAATCCCTTGCATTAACTTCTTAATCATTGCCTGATACTCGTTATGCTTAATTAGCTCTGGATAGTCTAAATGCATACCTATATATTTCAAGCATGAGCTAATTTTAAGTAGTTCCACTAGATATTACTAGATCTGAATATATTCTTCTAACACTCACATTTGCATTTCAATTTGCATTAATACAGGAATATAAAACACCCAGACTGATGCTTCTATAACTTTATAATGATACTTCCTAGTTTTCATGTACATGCTTTTCCTGTACATCTTTATTAAATATTCTCAATAAAAACAAACAGGGAAGTCACCATCAAATCATGCATAATACAGTGGCAGAGATACCTAAATGTAATAAAAAATAAATCAAAACCATGACGGTAAACTTAGTGAAACAACTTCAGTGTTAGTGACAATACAGAAGCTCAAATATCTAAAGTTTAATAGAAAAACAATTGTGCAAAATAATTTAGTATTATGTATAATATTGAATTTTTTTCCTTTTTAAAAGTTTCAACAATTTGGTCTAAAATTTTTGTTTAAATTATAATTTCTCTTGTAACTAACTACTCCTTTTGGGTACATCCTGATTTCTGCATTAATTTCTCCCTCATTTTGCTTCATAAATATCTCATGTCACTTATCCAGTGAAACTTCTTTTTATGTGTTCTCTATATGTTTTTATGACTGACACTTTATTCTTTATACAAAACAAGAAAACTATGCCCTAGGTGTGGTTTAGTACTGCAGTATGATTTAAATTTATACCTCTGGTTGTATATATAGCTGTTGAACCTCTGAGCACATTATGACAAAGTCTCTGCTATATCCACAGCTCCTCTATGATGTGATTCAGTCACTGGTTTACATCTTGGTGCTTTTTTTCCTTTATCTCCCTGCACATGCATACATCTTTAATAGCAATGTGCATAACTTCCTGGTTCATTTATGCATATGTGTATACTGGATGTTCTTGGTCTAGAACACACGATTACAAATCTCTCCCATGGGGGGAAAAAAGAGTTTGCTTAAAATTGCAATTTAGGCTTGCTTCTTCCTTTTCTAACAAATATGCAAACGCTGACTTAAGAAACCCTTTGCCCATTCTATTAATTTCCAGATCTTATTGAACCTTTAATCTTCAAACATTTTATTTGCTTTTCCTCTCAATTTTGAATCATCTGCTTCTCAGCACTCTATTCAGATTGCTAATAAATATGTTAAATAGCTAAGGGCCTGAAACTGATCCTAGAGGGCCTTACTACGTATTTTATTTTGATAGTCCAATATGTTCTATTAATAACACCTATGCATTTTAATGTGGTTCTCCTTTTGATATCCACCATACAATATTGTACCAGAATAGAGGTTTTTAAAATGTAAATGTTAACAACCTTTACATATACTATATTTTAAAATTATTAGTAACTCAATTTCAAAAGATGGCATTCTTATGCCCATATCAAATGTAACATGTAATGTAATCCTGCTTAAACCTATTTAAACAAATATAACAAGGTAAAGCTACAATAATACAGGAAGGTTGAGAATAAAATCTTTGGAGCATACATAGCTTATTGAAAAAGGTTTTGAGCCATTCTTGAGTTCCCCCACTTTGTGTTACAAGACTCTGAACATTTAAATCAATTATTTGAGACTTCCAACTTGGGGACATCAGATGGTGAAATGAATATATATGTGTGTGTGTGTGTGTGTGTGTGTGTGTGTATATATATATATATATATATATATATATATATATATATATAGTCTTATATCTATAGCACCCACAAGAATTAATAAAAGCAGTACCAAATAGGGCAATCACAGTCAACTCTGTGCTATAAAAGGTCCTGGATGTCTTAGAGGCATCCGCAGATAATATAAGAACCATGAAAAACCATATTTGAATATCTACATGCCTTCCATTTATACATTCTTCTGCTTTGTGTATTTTTAATATATAAACAACTTTGATTTTTTTCTCATTAGCCTTTTCTAATATACAGATATCATACAACATTATAAAACAGGCATTCTTTGTGTCAGGAGACACCAATGAACAGTTTGAGAGAACAGACACCCAAGAGGTTTATACAGTATAATAAAAACAATGTCTTATTTCTATTTGCAATTATTTTACAATACTTTTCCAGAGATGTCTAATCCTAATAACACAAAATATAGCTCTAACACACTATATCATTAAAAGTAAAAGCAGAAAAAAATCTTTATTCCTTAAAGATTGCAGAATTTCATAAATATATTCCTTAACATAGATGCAAATAATTCAGTCATTATTCAAAGGTAAAATAAAACACTTCACTGATTTTTATTTAAAATATGTCTAATATATTCATTCAGATCATACATATCTTAAATAGAGGGACAGATTGTGTTCTTTTGCACAAAACTACTACCCTATTTCCACACAAAAAGAAAACAATCAGAAAAGCCAAAAATTAGATAATGTGGAATAACGAAATCTAAATATGTTGACTAGATTACATAGATAAGATGGAATCTTGCCAAAAAAAAATGCCTTTTCTAGGTCATCAAGCCAAAGACCAGTGCCAGGTGTAGTATAAATTTCTTCAAGACATTGGTGTGTGTCTTAGACTCCATAAACAATATTAACTGTTTCCATTGTGCTTAACCCACTGGAAGGTGGTGGTATGACCTCATAACTGAAGTCCTCACACACCTAAGTCATGGTGACACTAATCTAATCTACACACTTCTTCACAACTGGCCTGTTTTCACAGTGTCAGAAGGCCCTATGCTGAATGCTAGAGAATAAAGGCGTCATGAAAAGTCTTTTCTGTCTGTGAATCAAACGAACTATAAGAGTGACTGGATTGTGAAGAAATAACTTGCTGCAATAATGATATGAATGTTCTGAGGGGTAAATACCAACTTCTATGTGATCATAATACCTGCTTCATTAGCGGTTCGGCAACTGAGGGTTGATGAAGGAAAGAATTACAGTTTTCTTTTTTCCTGCTTGCTTTATTTTTTTAGAAAAGTAAACAAACTCTCTGTTTCATTTTACATACCTGTCCCAGTTCCCACTTCCTCCCCTCCTCCCATTCTCTCCACCTTTCCCCCATCCTACCCCCCATCCGCTCCTCAGCGAGAGTAAGGCACATTGTTTTGGGGAAGAGCCAAGGACCTCCCTAATATATCTAGACTGAGGAAAATATTCATCCAAAGAGAATGGGTTCCCAACAGCATTTAAAATGTTTTAGTAACTTAGGACATTTCATGACACTCAGACACATCTTCTCTTGGCAATACCAATTACTTCAAGAGGATGATGGGCATTGAAGAGGCTCCTTATGGAGCGTGTTATCCATTTGGGAAAGAAAACTGTTCTTAACCTGAACTGCTTGATGTTATGCTGTATGAACTGGGCATGAAGGACCCACAGAGAAATGACTGCTGAACTTGCCTAAAGATAGAGATGATCCTTTGGGGTTCCTGCTGCATGAGTCTGCCAGATATGCTGCAGGACACAGAAAAAAGTGATTAACAAACTGCCAATATAGGCAGGACTGTCTTTGAAACTTCTTGCTTCATGGAAAGTCTGCTGGATACTATGGGTCTGTAGGCTGAAGGTGGATGCTATAATGATGCAAACGAACTTTGGTGACTATCCAGACAGTAAGGCATCCCTGTCAATTGATAAAAGATAAGTAGATAAAAATATTGCAACTCTAATTCCTGCTTGAGATGCCTGTTTTGTTATATGTATTTTACTATGTTAAAGTTAATACTTTCCTTTTTTATTTAAACAGAAAAGGGAGGTGATATGGGATTGCCCTCTGTATTCTGTGAATAAAATTGGTTAATAAAGAAACTGACTTGTGCTGATAGGGTAGAACAGAGGTTGGCTGGGAAAAGTAAACTGAATGTTGTGAGAAAGAAGGTGGAATCAGAGAGAAGCCATGTACTCCCACTGGAGCCAGATGGAATTTTACTTAATAAGTCAAAGCTTTGTGGTGATACACAGATTAATGGAAATGGGTTAGTTTAGGATGTAAGACCTAGCCGATAAAAAGCTAGCGCTAAAAGGCCAAGCAGTGATTTAATTAAAATACAGCTTCTGTGTTGATTATTTTGGGTCTGAGAAGTCAAAAGCAAACAAGCAATCTCTTATAACATTCATATATCCGTTGTCCTTTTCAGCTTGTGTTTATGCAGTCACGTCAGTAGGCTTTTATATGGGTGCAGAAATTCCTAGAAGACATTCTCATAGCAAATTTAATGATGCTATTGTTCTTACAGTCTTAAAATCTGTTCCACCTTCTGTAATGCTTAGATTCTTAAGTGCTTAACATTTTAAGAAGCTTTTCTAGTCAGAAAATAATTACAGATATGCAATAAAGATGAACCCAGATTTTTAAAAAAGACCTATTAATGGGTCACGGTATTGGATAAATGTACAGTGTTGAGAGAGAGAAGAGAAACAATATATAGAATTAAAAAAAAAGAAGTAAATAGTTTTTTTGTTTTTTAAAACCAATGTCTTTAAAAAGAGAGTACAGCCAGTCATAGATTAAAAGAGTAAAGATAGTAAAATAAATTTTAAAAAGTAATAGAGTAAAAATAAGCCATGTAAAAATGGAAAATTTGTATTATGTATATTGCTGTGTTTTCTTTGAATTTTTTGACTGTGAAGAAGCTAGGTACAGAGAGACATTTCATTGTATGGGCTGCTAAGCTATAACACCGTGTATATTATAATAGTATCTTGACTTCAGAATTTGGGTCTAAGTATATGTTGCTCTTGAAAAGAGATTCTTCTTTTGTTTCCCCAGAGGATGAGAACTTATGGATTGCTTCCAGACTAATATGGTTTGATAGATAAATACCCTCTGAAATGATGCCTTGAACACCTTTCAAAAATTACTTCAATAAATAGCAGAAAGCAATTTGTAGAAAAACTATGCCCATATTCTCAAATATTGTTTGTAAATATTTCTTTACATTTAAAGGAATATGCTATAGAGATGGATACTTTGCATTGGTATAGATTTCCACTTATTGAAACAAATTTAAGATTAATTTTGTTATATGCATATTTCTGCTCTTGATTAAGGTATACAGGTTAATAGATATTCATCTATAATAGTCAAGTTTGTAGCCATGTTAGTTAAATTTTCTAGATGTACAGTGACATGTATTCTCAAATCTTTCAAAGACTACAGAATATGGCATTTAAAATGTTTGAGAATTTAGTACATTTCATGACCATGGGAAACATTTGCTCCTGGCAGCACCAATCTACTTCAAGTAGAAGATAGGCATTGACAAGGCTTCTTATGGAGTTTGCTATCCATTTTGGGTGAGAAAATGCTCTTTCCTGGACTGCTTAAATTTACATGCAGGATTCATAGAGAAATTACAGATTAAGTTGCCTAAAGGTGAGACACAATCCTTCAGGGTTACGGCTACATGAATGAGTCTGCCAGACTTTCTTCAGGATACAGAAAAAAAGTGACCAACAAACTGCCAATATATCCTGCTTCATGAAAAAGTCTGCTGGATACTATGGACCTGTAGGCTGAAGATAGATACCCCAACAATACAGAAGAATTTTGGGTGGCTGTCCAGGCAGCAAGATGTCTCTGTCAATTCTAGAGATTTGGAAGTTGCTTACAATGCACTTTGTATTTACTTAGGTAATATTATATTCTTCTGGAGTCTTTGATGGAATTGAAGAGTAGATAGTAAAACTATCTTTAGTTTTCCTTAGTTATGATGAAAGATAAAGTAGATATAAATATTGTAACTGTAATTCTTACTTGATACCTGTTTTGTTATATGTAATTTTACTATGTTAAAGTTAAAACCTTCCTTTTTATTTAAAAAGAAAAGAGGAGGTAATGTGGGGTTTCCTTCTGTATGCTGTGATTACCATTAATAAATAAGGAAACTGCTTTGGACCTACAGAAGGGCAGAACTTAGCTAGGCAGGAAAGAATAAAATGAATGCTGGGAGATAGAATGGAGGAGTCAGAGAGATGCCATGGAGCTGCCATAGACAGGTACTTGGAATTTTACCCTGTAAGCCATAGACTAATGGTGATACACAGATTAAATTAATATGTAAGAGTTAGCCAGTAAGAAACTAGAGCTAGTGGGCAAGGAATGATTTAAGGAATGCAATTTCTTTATTATATCAGTTCTGGGTGACTGGGACGAACACGCAATCTCCTTGTCCAAAAAAAGATGTGGTAGGTTTATTTTCAGATTTTGAGGATTCTACAAACTGGTTTCATACATGCTTGGCCAATTTGCAAGGCCACTAATAACACATCTATATCTGATTGGAATGGCAAAAGACCTAAAGCCAGTACAGCTGGTTGACAAAGATCCAGCAAAGCTGAGCTGATTATGAATCCTTTGGCGCATTTGGTTTTGATCTCTGCCTCTTACATGTTTGGGGTGACTTTTAATATTGTTAAATTTAGGGCTATTGGTTTGATTGAATTTTTCTTAGGAATTATTTTTATCTTTTCCAAAGAGTCCTGCTTCTAAGCTTCTCCAGGAAACTCCTACACATTCTACCCATTTCACTCCTAGGGAGATTTCCTTATCACTTGAAGGTCTTCCTTATGCCTGAAGTTGTAACACATATAAAAAAATAACCAACCCAGAAGTCTCTTTATGGGGTTATGAGATATTCTTAAACATCTATCCCTGTACTTATTCAGGAACAAGGTCATCTAAGCAAAGTAAACTTAGAAAGGTCAACAAGATTCAGTGGGCTACAGAAGTTGGCCAGAGAACAGATTACAAATCACTTCCCACTATATACTCTGAAAAATTATCTGACATTTACAGAAACAAGACTATGTTAGCTGAATTTGCCTCTGTCTTCCATAAAGAAATATACTACTGAACAAAAAAAGGATGTGGAAAAATGTTAAAAGATTGAGATGGCAAGACCTCCCTTTCTTAGAGAAGTTAGCTCATGCAGAGTCACTGATCTGTTATATGACCAAAAAAAAAAAAAAAAAAAACCAAAAGAATGCCAAAATTAGACATTCTCAAAAACTCTATAAAAAAAACAAAATGCAAACATTGTATTGTGCCACAAATTTTCAATAACAACTGCAATAGCTTTGGCCTGAGGATTTTTTTGTCACTCTGAACATTTAATGTTAATAATACACTGGTAGGGACATGACAATGTGCCTGGGGCTGGTTTGGAGATTTTGTTTTTGTCTGGTATCCTTATAGCCTGAGAACAGGCTGTCATATGCCTCTAGATTCTTAAAAATTGGAGGAAGGATTTTACTAGCCAGGAGCTCATGATGGGGCACATCAAGGATACAGTTGACGTGAGCCTGCTGGAGCTCAAGGATGCTGAAATAAAAGTCATAGAGCCAGAATGGGACTGACCTATGCCGTGTGTGTGTGTGTGTGTGTGTGTGTGTGTGTGTGTGTGTGTGTGTGTGTGACAATCATGTAGCTTGTTCTCTTAGTAAGGCTTTTAACAGTGAGAGCAGAACATATCCCTGGCACTTGACTGGCTTTTGGTAACTTGTTCCCTATGCTAGATTACCTGATGCCACCGCTACATAAGGAAAAAAGAGAGGTTCTGCCTCAACTGGATGTGCCATGTTTTCTGTGAGCCCATAGGAGGCCTGTTCCTGTCTTAATGGAAGTGGAGAATGATTGAGTGGGGATTGTGGTAGATGGGAAATGAGAGGGAACAGGAGGAGAGGCAGGGGGCAAACTGCTTGGTATGCAAAATAAATAAAAATGTTATATAAAATTTTAAAAAATGAGTTATAGGTTGATAAATTGATTATAAAAGATAGCTGTTTATCAATGATGATTAAGCTTGAGAAAAATGATTGGAAAAAATAGCTTTGCTCTATCATGGTTTATTGATGATGATTAAAAGATATGCAAGTGGAAGTAAACAAATGTCCAAAACCAAAAATTATATAATCCAGGTTTTGGAACAGCATTAAACTATCCCTGCTTACTGAATTCTTTCTAAATAAAGGAATATTCTGGCTTCTAGTCAACCAGGCTGTAACATTCTCCTTGGAGATACATTTTCATTTGTCTTGGTCAAATGAATGGATATTGAGTTCAGTAAGTGATGAAAATAAGCGATAAAAATAAATAAGGTAAAGTGGTTGAAGAAGACATTTGACCTGCACTTCAGATACAGAGGAAATAAATTATGTTTCAATCCAATTAATAAATTAACTTTACTGAGATTTAAAAACTTCAGCATGGTTTTTAACATTTTTTACATTTTTTCCTTGAATTTTGCAAAAATAACACTTGACGGAGAGTATGATGTGATTATTATGAACATTTTTGTATATTTTATATACAAACATTTTGTATATTTTATATTTCCTGTGAAATTTGCGTCCAACATTGCTATTCTGTCAGATATTTTGCTTTACGGAAAAGCAGAATTGTATGGATTGTGTCTGGTGAAATATGCTCTGTGAGTATACAAAGTTAGAATAAAATTGAAAAGAGAGCAGGTAGAACAGATTCAGTCATTGATTTATAGCTCAGCTTTGCCGAGTGTTAAATATTTTTCAGAGAAAAATATCAGAATTTAAGTTATTTTGGTCACTTGTGAGTTTTGTTGAATTAATTGCAGTTCTGTTCAATGTAGACTTATTGCAGTAAAAGTGTTCAATATCTGTTAAAAAACTTTATGTGCATAACCAAGAACTTGTACATTGTTCTTGTCATTTAAACTTACTTCATTAATAAGTGAATTGCTATACTGGGTTGGGAAGTTTTAAGTGGATTAACTAAGGTACTTGCACTGTATGTATAGAGTTTCAGTTAGGCAAAGTGTATATGCTTTCTTAGGCTGATTTATATAATAAAAAACTAGCTTACTGGAATAACAGCTACCTATATTTATAGTTAATATTGGTTAACTAAATGAGCAGTTGCATGCATTTTGTTTAAGGGAACTAGGTTACATTTAAGAATCATCACTATTCTTTGGGAGCCTGCAGGCCATTCATGCTAGGCAAGAAGACAGGATAATGATAGGCCTTCACCTGTCTTTCAAAATCCAGTTTCATCTCCAGTTTGGTAAAAGATCACCTACTGTTTCATTTCTTCTGTCTCTCCTCCATTTCCAGGAAATTAAACAGATTCTGGTGGCATATTCAACTTTTCTCCTACCTTTGAACTTGCTCAGTCACCAATTTTAGCCCACTTCAATAACAATCATCAGTACCACATTCATAGAAACAGATTCTATCCAGAACCTCCAGTGATCACAATTGAGAGGAAGTATTCTAAAGCATTCCTACCTTGCATCTGAGAGTCACTATACTCTCCTATGAACCAGAGAGGGCAACAGAAAGCAAAGAATGAAACATTCACCCAATGAAGAGAAGACTATACAGTAGTCTCCAGAATTACAATCATCTTAAAGTTAAATGCCTGAATGCCAGTGTAAAAGCACAGTTAAAAACTGTCAGGAAATCATGGTTCTAATACATCCCAACAACCTTGCCAGAGTAAATCCTGAGAAATGCAATGGAGGATAGGTAAGGACTTCAAAATAGTCTTTATCAACATGTTAGAGGCCCCTAAATAGGAAATGAAGAAATAGAACTATGAAAAAACAAACTATATATCTCAAAAAGGAAACTGAGGGTCTAGCCTCACCAATAGAATAAGTGACAGTAATGTCAGTCACAGCCTTTAAAACACGATATTAAAGATTGATATCTCAATCAAATAAAATGTTAAATCTAAAAAAAGAAAACCTAAGAACAAAATGCCCAGGAATTCTATAACAGTTTGAGAAAAACAAATCTAAGAATGATAAGAAAAGAGAAAGAAATGAAAACCAGGCCAATATATTTTCAAAAATGTCATAGAAGAAAGGTTTCCTAATCTAAAGAGGGAGGTTGTGCTTAAACTAAAAAGAACACTTTGACCTCAAATATGAAGATGAAGAATTTGTAGCTTGCTCTGCTGATTTTGGACTTGTTTTGTTCCAGTGCATCCTCATTAGGCTCCCTTTCTTCTTTATTGGAATGGAAATGTATATTCTATATCTTTGTATTTTAAAGTATGTAATCTGCTTTTAGATTTTAATTTTATAGAAACTACATTTAAAGAAATTGTCATGAGTCTTAGAAAAGACTTTTAATTTAGACACTTAAACACTGATGAGACTGTGATATACTGTATGAATTTTGAAGTTGGACTGAATACACGAATGTCTTTTTGCATTATGATATGACTACAAGCTTATGGGAGCCAGGGAATGAAGTGTGATGATATTAATAAGAATGCCCCCATAAGCTTATATATTTTGATGCTTGGACAGTAAAGAGTGGCAGTATTAGGGGGCATTGATGAAGTAGGTGTGGCCTTGTTGGGAGAAGTGTATTACTGGTGGTCAGGTAAAAAGCTAAAGAAAGGGGATTAGATTCAGAGATTTTGTTTTAAAAAGAAAAAAAGGAGGGGGGGAGAAGTACTATGGGACAGTGGTCTTGTGTCCTGTAAAGAACTGTCAGGCATGCGGAACTCTGTGAGTTTGAGACCAGCCTGGTCTACAAGAGCTAGTTCCAGGACAGGCTCCAAAACCACAGAGAAACCCTGTCTTGAAAAAAAAAAAAAGAACTGTCACTTGTATTGTTTTAATAAAACGCTGATTGGCCAGTAGCCCAGCAGGAACTATAGTCAGGGTGAAAAGAACAAGAGAATTTTGGGGAGAGGAAAGGTTTCAGTCTACAGTTACCACCCGGACACAGAAGTAATCACGTGACTAACACAGACAAGAGTTATGGGTTAATTTGAGATGTAAAACTTATTTAATAGAAGCCTAAGGGAATAGTTTATAATTAATGTAGGTCCCTGTGTGTTTCTTTGGGACTAAACAGGTACGGGATCAGATAGGAAAGAAACTTCTGTCAACAGAAACTATCAAAACTTTCTTTTCAATTTTTTTACAAGGTAGTTTCAGGTAATATCAGGTAACAAAATACTATTCTGTGTGTTCTTCACTTATCTCCTTATTCCAGTACATCTTTACTGTTTGAACAGTGATGATGTGGTTTAGAATCACGATTAATTTTCAAATGTTTATTATCTTTGCTAAAAAAACAACAACAATAACAAAATAACCATGAACTGCTAGGCTCTGGAAACGTTTAGAATAAGATCAAAGGGGTAAGAACAATGAAACTGGTTAGAACTGGATGCATCTTTTTGTCTTCTATTACCCATGGAGTGTTGGAGTTATTTTAATGACACAAGAACACAGCTTAACAATCTGTTCTGGAACAAAAACTTTATTGACTGCTTTTACTATAATTTCACTAGAACTATGCATATTGTTCAAACATATCTAAATATCCACAGACAGCAGGTTGAGAAAATCTACTAATTTCTGTAGCTAAGGGGTGGATTTGTCTCTAGAATGACATCTGTAGTCAAATTTCTCAGGTTCATTTGCTTGCCCAGAGCTACTTGTTTATTTAATTTCAAATTTATACTCATACTGCTTTATACTTAGATTTCCATATGTTGTGCCATTCTGTTACTGAGTACAGTATGTTGAGTACAAGGTGTCATGTATTTATCACATTTCCATAATTCTCTCCTACTTTATTAGACTAAATGCCTAAAGTTTGGGGCTCTCTGTATAATTAAAAGTGCAATCATTTGATAAATTAAGAAACAAGATTTAGAACTCTCAAAAAAGTATGTTTATTTCTAACTTTCCTAACAGTTAAGTATTCCAAAGAGACAATGTTTCAGAAAAACAGTCGTTTGTAATTCAATAGAGCAGTTATAAATAATTATTACTTCCAACTGAAGAAGTTTAGAATCCAGTGTGATTTGTTGAAATACATTTTATAAATTAAAATACATGAGTAAGAAGAATGTTGTCAGTCTTAGACTTATAAAGGAATAATATTTTCACTAGGGTCACATTTTATTGATGCACTACTTTTGATTTGTAATATTCCTTATTCCCCTCGTTGTTTCATCCTGTGTTCTGAATATTTTGCTCTTTAGCATATACCTATATTCTGCCTAACTTTGTCTTTAAAATTTTAACCCAAATCTATCATGTAAGTATTTCAAAGAAGTCTGCAAACATGAATTCAGAAATACATATCCTTTTTGTTTGAAAGAAAGCAAAGTTTTCTAAGGAACAATGATAATGTAAATTATCTCCCACTAATTTTATTATATAGAATTTTTAAGGGGTAATAAAACAATGAAAGCTAATTGGAGATTCATAGTGAGGAAATATGGAAAAAATAAGGATATGTTGACATTATCACTTAATGGAAGAGCGTTTAATTGGGGAGTAGAAGCTATGGGTTTATTCTAACTCTGAGAAAAATGAACTCTAAAAAATTCTAAAACTAGACTCTCTGAATGTGGCTTACAATGGGGGCTGACTAAGAAGCCATGATAATGGCACTGGGATTTGTCTCTACTGCATGTACTGGCTTTTTGGGTTCCTAGTCTGTTTGGATGCACACCTTCATAGACCTGGATGGAGAGGGGAGGGCCTTAGACTTCAGGGCAGGGTATCCTGCCCTCTCTTAGGACTGGAGGGGGAGGAGGAGGGGACAGGGGGAGCAGGACAGAAATGGTAGGAAGGGAGGAAGTGGAAATTTTGAATGGTATTATTTATACAGCAACAAAATTAATAATAATAAAATATATATTCACAATGTCCAAAAAATTCTAAATTAATCATAATTTATGTCTGAAAAATATCCATCAGGAGTCTCTCAGTACAAAAAAATATTTTCTTAATATAAAAAATCCATAGGAATATTAATTAGTTTCAAAACTTTTAAGTCTCCACTTTTCCAATGATCTGTATATCCTAACTGTGAATAGCGTTTCAAAGATTCATCAGAACTTTTAAAGGGACTTGAGATAACAAGTGATATTTTTTACAAAAAAAGGAGACATGAGACCAAATATGTAAGATGATATGGGCGTATTGAGAAGTGAATGCAAGAAAGTCAGTGAGAGTTACCAACTATGAGGCCATAGTTCAGAGGAATCATTTGTTCGTTTGTCTTTATTTCAATTTATGAAGAAGAAACCATGCAATCTATCTATAGTAGGAGTATAAGGATGTGTTTCTTTATAGATTGATGAGAAGGATAATTGAGATCAAAAGCCTTCAATCCTTCTGTCCAAGATCACAAAGAGATTAAGATGTGGTTAAGAGCACTAGGGTTTTGGATGGTCTCAACAATCTTACAAACATATCTTTTCCTTTCACAATGTCATTGGCAATCTCTACCTAAATTTACCCCAGAAATATAAGTAACATAGGTACTTATTGACCAGAAGCTTACTTTATTTTTGTCAGGGGAAAAATCCTTATTCTTTATGGCAAACTTTAGCTGATTTGCCTGTACTTTGATCACAGTATAATGGAAATGTGTAATATTACAGTGGTTTGTGACTGACGAAGTGTGAAAATTCCTTTTTATGCCTCAGTAGTTTTTAATTTCACTATTTCAATTTCCTAAATTGTATTTAGTTTAGCAATATACCATATTGTTTACTGTTCTATGGCCTCTATTAGTTTTTTCAATGTTGTAACATTTGATTATTTCCACAGTTCTCATTTGGCCAGTCTCAACCGTGGAAAGAAAAATAGAAAGGAATTCATGTAAATTCTGGTTTATAGACCATAAGAGAATAAAAGTTAAGTTTCTATAATGCTGGCTTACAGATAGTAAAGGACTAAAATGTAGCACATACACATACTATGTTATGAGATAATATTTAAAAAATAATAAAGAAAAACCAGTGTTGTAGTGATTAAATTGATTATCCAAGATTATGTATTTAATTCTCTTTGTTGCTTCTGCAAGGACTGTAAACATTAAATATGCTATCTACTTTTATCTTAATGTCCTTGGAAAGCAGTTACCTAACAAGGCCTGTGCATATTCCAGTGAGATCTTTACAACTAAATAAATGCATAGAAGAGTAGAAATGAGCCATTGATGAACAATAAGCAGAGCCGAACAAATTTCCGGTGACCCATTGACATTAAAAGTGTGTTCTAGGAATATCAACTGCAAAATCTCACCATTATGGCTACCTAAATGTCACCTGAACAAGGTTAAAACAATGAATGGGGAAAGTTTATGAGGCCTTTACCTATTACCATAGAATCTGGAGAGGAGAAATGCACATCAATTTCTTATCCAGCACAAAACAATCAGCCCTGAAAATACATATACGAGTGAAATTATACAGGCTGAGCAGTTTTGTATTGATGAAGTAAGGAAAGTAAGTGTGTGTGTGTGTGTGTGTGTGTGTGTGTGTGTGGTGTCTAAGTTACTTTTCTACTGCTGTTTTAAAACACCACGATCAAAAGATTTAATCTGAGGATGAAGGATCTCAGAGGGTTAGAGTCTACACAATCGGAAGGGTTGTATGATGGTAGCACAGAAGCCAGTATAATGCTGAACAAATAGGCAAAGTTTACTTCTGATCCACAAACAAGAGTCAGAGATACTCAAAGATAACTTGAAAGGGCATGGGTTTTTAAAACTCTAAAGCCTACCACCAATGACAGACTTCCTCTAACAAGGTTAAACCTCCTATTCCTTTTCAGTTTCACCTACTGGAAACCATATATTCTCATATACAAGCCTATGGAAGCCATTTCATTCAGACCATCATAACATGTAATAATAACCAAAGCAAAAGAGGGCATGAATTTGAAAGCGTGTGAGTGGTTAAATTAGGGTGTTTGGAGGGAGGAAAGAGAAATTATGTGTTTTATATATATATATATATATATATATATATATATATATATATATATATATATATATATGTAGTGATAGGGGCGACGGGGCTGCGTCCCCAAAACCCCCAGCCGCCTGCCCTGCCCAGCTAGCTTATGCCCCGAAATAATTACACGGACACTGTATTCATTTAATCACTGCTCTGGCCCATTTCTAATCATCTGTGTAGCGCCCCTAGGTGCGCTTACCGGGAAGATTCTAGCCTAAGTCCATCCTGGGTCGGAGCTTCATAGCTTGCGTCTTCCCTGGAGCAGGTAGCATGGCGTCTCTCCTGAGGTGTCTGCTCCGGAGAGCAGAGCTGTGGAGTCTGACCTCACTTCCTCTTCCTCCCGGCATTCTGTTCTGTTTACTCCACCCACCTAAGGGTGGGCCTATCCAATGGGCCTAGCAGTTTCTTTTATTTTAACCAATGACCTTCCTCCATCAAATATATATATATATATATATATATATCTTTAAATTCATTTTAAAAAACAATAAAAACACAGCAACATAAATACAGAACAGTTTGCAAACAGGAAATAGAGAAGTCCACCATATTAACCAAGAAAATCTCTCTGCTGACTGATGCTAATAGTGCTGAAAGGTGCTATGCAGGCTGAAAGGAACAAAAAGACATCAATGATTTGAACAATCATGGGACCCTGGATAGTAACACAACAAGCTACCAGAGGATGTATACCCATGTGCAATGGTGGCAAGACTTTTTATAGAGGTAGATAGTTCTTCTCTTTATTGGATTTGAGGCATGCTCTATAGGAGGAATTCATGGCTGGCACTATAAACATGATTTAAAAAACAAACAAACAAACAAACCTCACAGTGTAACCCTGAGGATAGCACATCTGGTTGTTCCACTAAATAACCATCCTCTCATACTGCCTTCTAAGTAATGAAAAAGTAACTGGCTTTTTTTTTTTTTTGATTTTTCGAGACAGGGTTTCTCCGTAGTTTTTGGTTCCTGTCCTGGAACTAGCTCTGGTAGACCAGGCTGGCCTCGAACTCACAGAGATCCGCCTGCCTCTTCTGCCTCCTGAGTGCTGGGATTAAAGGTGTGCGCCACCACAGCCCGGCTGGCTTTTTTTTTTTTTTTTGGTCTGGGCTGCTAAGCTAAACCATACATATATATGTATGTATTTTCTTTTTTTTCCATCTCCCCCCCTTCCCCCATCCCGTCCCCCCTCCCTACCAGTCCAAAGGGCAGTCAGGGTTCCCTGCCCTGTGGGAAGTCCAAGGTCCTCCCCCCTCCGTCCATATCTAGGAAGGTGAGCATCCAAACAGACTAGGTTCCCACAAAGCCAGTCCATGCAGTAGCAAAAGGAGGGAAAACATGAGCAAGAAAGTCAGGACCGTGAGGGATGCGCCCACTCACTGAGACAGTGGGGCTGATCTAATGGGAGCTCACCAAGGCCAGCTGGACTGGGAATGATGGAGCATGTGATCAAACCGGACTCTCTGAACATGGCAGACAAAGAGGGCTGACTAAGAAGTCAAAGACAATGGCACTGGGTTTTGATTCTACTACATGGACTGGCTTTGTGGGAACCTAGTAAGTGGCTTTTTAAGCTTAGCTTTCAATGTAATAACTATACCATTATCCCTACTATTCTCCAAGTCCTTAAAGGCTCAGAATACATTACAGAAGAGTGGTTGAAAGAATTTAAGAGCCAAAGAACAAGAAAAAGTATTTCTGGAGGTGTTGTCTTCCTTCCATGACCAGGCCATGACAAACCTAAACTCACAGAAATTGCTGCTACTGTCAGGAGATTTACAGTACATAAGAGCAGTAACAACTCTCCTCATGGAGAGAGAAGGAGATTTGAGGAAATATTAGCCGTAAGTTGATGGCTGCTCAGGGATCGTTACTTTTCTTTAGGGAAATAGCCACTGTCAGGTTTTTTGTTCTCATTTTGATTTTCTCATCTACTAAATATATGAAGCACAGATTAGACTTAGTGAGTTATTTAAACTATAAAACAAGAACTAAACATGACAAAAAATTTGAAGGAAAATATATTATAGTTGGAGTTGAACAGCAAGAACAGGCATAGGTGTAATTAAGATGCATAACATGCTTTTTCAGACCTAGGCCAGCTGGCCTTAGCTGGTGGTTCCCGATAGAACATCCCCATCGTCTCAGTGTGTGGGTGCGCCCCCCGCGGTCCTGAGTTCCTTGCTCGTGCTCTCTCTCCTTCTGCTCCTGATTTGGACCTTCAGATTTCAGTCCGGTGCTCCAATGTGGGTCTCTGTCTCTGTCTCCTTTCATCGCCTGATGAAGGTTAATATTCAGGAGGATGCCTATATGTTTGTCTTTGGATTCACCTTCTGAACATAGCGGACAATGAGGACTACTGAGAACTCAAGAACAATGGCAATGGGTTTTTGATCCTACTGCACGTACTGGCTTTGGGAAAGCCTAGGCAGTTTGGATGCTCACCTTACTAGACCTGGATGGAGGTGGGTGGTCCATGGACTTCCCACAGGTCAGGAAACCCTGATTGCTCTTCGAGCTGATGAGGGAGGGGGACTGGATTGGGGGGGGAGGGAAATGGAAGGTGGTGGCGGGGAGGAGGCAGAAATTTTTAATAAATAAATAAATTAAAAAAATAAATAAAAAAGATACATAACATGTATTTGTGAAATTTCAGAATAAAAAAATCACAGAACAAGTCTGTCTGTCTCATTTTTCTCACCTACAAACTGAATTCAATGAATATAAAAATTTATTTAACACGCAGCGTTTAGAACAATTATATCTAAATAGTAAATACTAAGAAGTTGATATTTATTAAGCTATATTTTAAGATAATTATTATGTGCAAATTCATATAACACTCTATATATTATTCAAAAAAACTGTAAAACTAAAATGCCAAAAATAAAACAAAAAACAACAAAAACAGTTGTAAAGATTAGGTCAACATCAAATTATTAAATTTACATTAATTGACTCATGATGCTATTGTATCACTGGTAACTAAAAGAATCACAGATAAAGTTCTACATTGCTATTTTCATCCAGGACCCATTAGTGAATCTGTGCAGATTTGACTCCCTCAAGACTCTTGCTTCTATCTGGAAGAATGATCATCACATGCATTGCAGTTTCAGCATCTAAAATGGTTACTCTTCATTTCCTCTTAGCCTGGGATATGATGTGGGAGTGTCATATATCAATCTGTTGATTTCATTGGTTAAGCAATAAAGAAACTGCTTGGAACTGATAGGTTAAAACATAGGTGGGAGGAGTAAGCAGAACAGAATGCTGGGAGGAAGAGGAAGTAAGCTCAGAGAGATGCCATGCTCCCAACAGAGGCGATAGCTCTGCTCTCTGAGGCAGACACATGAAGCTCAGACCCAGGATGGACGTAGGTTAGAATCTTTCCCGGTAAGACTGATGCTACACAGATTATTAGAAATGGGTTAGATCGATATGTAAGAGCTAGCCAATAAGAAACTGAAACTAATGGGCCAGGCAGTGTTTAAAAGAATACAATTTCTGTGTAATTATTTCGGGGTATAAGCTAGCCAGACGGCCAGGGTGCTGGGGACACAGCCCTGCCGCTTCTATTACAACAGGGATACAATTGTATTTGTTTGATAGTCTTTGAAAAGGAATTTGTTTTTTTAATATTATTAATGTACTATTAACGTACCATACCCTTACACCTATGTTTTTAAAGTTATATCTTTTAAGGAATGCCTGATTCATATGTATGTATGTATGTATGTGTGTGTGTGTGTGTGTGTGTGTGTGTATATATATATATATATATGTAAAATATTACTACTTACATTTTCTCATGTATCCCATTTTTAATAATTTTGTGTATAATATCAGCTAATTAGTATGACATATTTTTGAATGTCTTTGCATCTTTTATATATCTTATCTACTGTTAAATTTTCTTGGAATAAACAAATTTTCTTGTAGAAAACAAATATAGCCAAAATGGAAAGAAGTAATTTCTGGGTCTCATTAAGTCTTAATGGTGTAAATGTCCGCATTAATGGTAGTATAGGACTAGAATCTGTACCCCTTAGATTTCCAAATGAATATTTTGGGAAAGTCATTCCCTATTATTTTTGTTTTGTTTGTTTCAGTCTGTATATTTTACAGAATCTGTATGTTATCAATAATTTGGCAATATGAAATTTCTTCTCAATATTTGGGTCTTCTTTAAATTTTATCTCAGTGATGTTTTGTAGATTCCTCTGTATAAGCCTAATATTGATTTTGATAGAAATGTACATGATTTATTGTTTTGATACTACTGGAAATAAAAGTACTTTTTATTTTTACTTTTTGAGACATGGTTTCTCTGTATATTCCTGTCTGTCCTGCAACTAGCTATGTAGGACATACTAGACTAGAACTCAGGGTTTGCTTGCCTCTGCCTCCCAGTTTCAAATTATGGGACAGCATGTAGTTGCTACCAGAAGCAGTTAAGTATTGGGAACAATGCATGTGTTGAATAGTTACACTTCACATCTTCCCATTGCGTTGCAATCCTTTTAAAGAGATGCAGAAAAAATAAAATAAAGCAAATTTTTGATTTTCCTAAACTCTTAAAATTTTATGAAGAATATATTGTTTTTATACCTCATCTTAAAAAATGCACTGATTCCCGATAGAACATCCCCATTGTCTCAGTGTGTGGGTGCACCCCTTGCGGTCCTGAATTCCTTGCTCGTGCTCTCTCTCCTTCTGCTCCTGATTTGGACCTTGAGATTTCAGTCCGGTGCTCCAGCTGGCCTGGGTATGAAAAAGCATGGGATAAATCCGGACTTGCTGAACATAGTGGACAATGAGGACTACTGAGAACTCAAAAACAATGGCAATGGGTTTTTGATTCTACTGCACGTACTGGCTTTTGGGGAGCCTAGGCAGTTTGGATGCTCACCTTACTAGACCTGGATAGAGGTGGGCGGTCCTTGGGCTTCTCACAGGTCAGGGAACCCTGATTGCTCTTGGAGTGGATGAGGGAGGGGGACTTGATCAAGGGAGGGGGAGGGAAATGGGAGGCGGTGGCAGGGAGGAGGCAGAAATCCTTAATAAATAAATAAATTTAAAAAAAATGCATTGATTATATAACATGTAAATTACTAACAAGATGAAAATGACAAAAAAAATTTTGCTTAATTATACTTTAAAAATGTATTACTATCAAATCTCATGAGTAAGTTTATGTATTTTATTTCTCAAAATTGCTTTGAAACAATGCTAAAAATGTTTACAATCATTTATTTATTTCATTTATGTTCATTCTTGTAGTTATGAATGGAAACTTAGGTGTTGATGTCTAACTTTAAACTCCTCTAGAAACCAGCTTTGTTAAGCATGACTTACAAAGAAGCATTTACTTTTGTATTCGTGTGTGTATTTATAATTTACTTTGAACCAACAAACATTTGTTTATATGTCTCAGGTATATAGTATATACATATAAAACATACAGAAAAACATAATTTTTCTTATCTAATATTTTTCAGAGAGACATAGAATCTCTATTATCATTTGGCAGCTGGTTTATTTCTGAGGATCTTTACCTTCAATCTATGTATGATTTTTAATTATAATTTTAACACTCAATGAACTTCACAATGGCAACACTTTCACATCTATCTACCACAGCAGATGGCAAACTAATGAGGCTTGTTCTACTTGCATACAGATATCATTTCTGGAGAGCGTTTCTCTAATCCATAGGGAGGTCAAAGAGCAGAATTTATTTATCTTCTTTGTTTCTCTTGGCCCTTAAAATGATAAAAGTGATTACTAAAGAATATACATTTTGCACTTCCTAATTGTACACATTAATGTCTGTTTCATCCTAATTCAATTGAAAAAAAATCAGTCAGCACCTGAAACGCATTTTAACAATTTGAAATGTAAAATACAGAACTAACTTCAGTCATTTTTTGCAAATTAAAAGTAGGTCTTATTTCGGAAACAGATAAGCCAATTAAACTTGTACATAAATACATATATATGGATATAGAGAGACTTGAGTGAGTTAATGGGTGAGGGGATAAGCACATTTAAATGCATAATATGAAAATTTTCATAAGGGCTTATTGAAAATATATTTTATTAATAACTTGTAAGTGCCTAAGATCTTCCCTGAGGTCTATGCAAGCTCTCTCACGTTTTAAAGACCAATCCATTAGGACTCATTTGAGTCTGAAGATAGTCTAAAATTTATCTCCATAGTCAGTGAATATTCATTCTCAGGGGCAAGTCATCATTAGAATGAAATGACTTTCTTATGAGGAAAAGCCTTATCAGAGTTGTCCATCACTATTCTTTACAATGGTTGCCATAGAGCAGTTGTTCATTATGTAATGAAATAATGTAATCGCCTTAATATTCACTTTATCTTGATTCAGTTTCATTCCCTTCAAACGCTGGTCAAAGGAACAATTTTATACAATAAAAGGTCTTGAGAAGGGTTCAAAACTAGTTTTAAGGTTTTCACAGCTTTTGAATGAACTTAATTTTAGCATGAATTACAGTTGCTAACTCTATCTGAATAGCTTAAATGCACTGTGTATCAAATCATGGTTTGATTTTATGACACAATTAAACATGATAATTCATAGAAGAATTGCAGTTTCAAGTCCCAGTCATCAATGGTCCTGTTGATGATAAGTCATATATACAAATTATTTCTAAATATGCATTTGCTCAATAAATTTTCCTTTTCTCACCCATTATTTTTGTCTGCTAAATATGTTTTTGATACTCATTTCTGTTATTCCCTTCATAATAGTGGAGATTTACAAACTACTACTTTGAATATTTTACCTATCTGCATTCTATATGTCTATGCTTATATCACTTTGGAGACACAATGCTGTTTTAAATCAGTCTGTACAATAATTGCTGAACAAGACTGTTCATGATATCTGATACAGATTATCACTACTATACATAGGACACTGCTTCCAATACCTTAAGTTCTAACACTAAACGACTGAAGTAAAACATCTTCAGGTTAAAATATCTTAACCCTGTAAAGCTATTCTTACTCTACAAGGTTATAACAATTTTTGCGATGCATAATACCTACACAATATACTGGTACAAAAAAATCATCTGAATTTTCACAAACATTATGTTTGCTAGATATTCCTGTGGAAATGTCACCTATTCTTCCCCTTTTTTAATTTCTTTGTTAAACCTTTCTTCATAAAACATTTTATCATGTTTTGTACATCCACAGTTGCTCTCAGATCCTACCCATCTTCCTCCTACATAACTAACTTTATATCCCTCTCTCTCCAAACCACATAAAAAATAAAATCAAAACAAACACACAAACTTTTATAGCAAAACACCAACAGCAAGACACAAAGTCCCAACATACATGCACACACACATATACAAAAAGCAAAACAAGCAATCTTCAAATAAACAAACAAAAACTAACAAAAAGCCATAGAATCCGTTTTGCATTGGACAAGTCTTTCTGGGCTTGTGGTCTACTCTGGAATGTGTGTCATTTACTTAAGGATATTTTATTGGAGGAACTTGTTTTTCCTTTTCACATCAGTTGTTAGTTTCTTGATAGGGGCCATATTGTCCCCATATACACTTCTCTTTGCTGGGATTTTTTTTTTTTTTTTGAGCATGAGAAGGAATTTTTTTCCTTATATGTACAGTCTGTCAGAATTTGTGTAAGTTCAAATTTATAATCATGCTATTGTGTCTGGAAGACACTGTTTTCTTGGAGTCATCTTTCACCTTTGGTTCTTGCAATGTATCCTCCTCATTTCCTCAAAATCCCATAAGCCTTGAAAGGACAGGTTTAATGGACGCTTCTTATTTAGAGTTGAGTGCTCCAAAGCTTCTCACTCTCTGTACAGTGATCACTTGTGGGTCTATATATTAGTTATCATCTTCTACCAGAAGAAGCTTGTCTAATATGGGTTCAAGGGAATAAGAGTATACTTTCCTTCTGGATACGATCCTGTAAACATAAGAATTTTGATCCCATATTGATGATTAGACAAACATCATTGGGAGAAATCCCATAGAAGAAAAAAATAACTTTATGAGGTTAACTGAACAATGACAAGACAAAAGGCAAGGTTTACAGGTTATTATCTGAGCAAAGTAATTTCAGAAGGAGCATACAGACAAATTTTGGTTGATAAATTTTTAAAACAGACAAACACACCGAGGCTTCCACTAAACAAAACTGAATTGTCTATTAACTTGTTCCAATATTAACCTCAAAAATTTACTGCTGTCTCCACCCAAAACCAGCCTGTTTTTCATATGAGCCTAAATAATATACAAGTCATTGAGAGGTTTTTGTTTGGGGGGGGTGTTCCCTGTGTAGCTCTGGTGTCTGTCTTGGAACTCGCTCTGTAGACTAGGATAGCCTTGAACTCACAGAGATCAGTCTGCCTCTGCCTCCCAAGTGCTGGGATTAAAGTCGTGAACCATCACCACCTGGCACATTTAGATATTTTATCAATGCTTCTTTCTCTTATTAAAACATGAGCCACTTTAGGAGATAAATGTGATTTATTTATGAATATAGGTCCATGAAATATTTTTTGGTGGTAATGTTTGGAATCACTATAATTGTAAAAATGTTTCCAATAATGAAACATGTAATACAGAAATGATACAGGTGACATGTTTTCCTGATCTACTTATTAAAGTTAACAAATTTACTGTGAAAGGAAACTAGCTGTATATGTATAAACTGGCAACAGAGCAGAACAAAAAAGGGGAAAATAGAAATGGGGAAAGTATGTATTTATTGTGTGATATCATTTTAAAAGGAATATATACCTGGTTCACTTTTCACTCAACTTGTTTCTTGTAGATATTGACGTGGGTCTTGTTAGTGGGAAGCAAGCTTCCATGGGAACTCTTTCCTAGTCTGCCACGTAGGTGCGTATAAAAGGGAACTCCAGTGACCTGAGGTAGTTGAAAGAAAACTTATATTTGAAATGAAGAAAGACTTTAGAAAGATCCTAGCTGGTCTCCAGAACACTGCTTCACCTTGTTCATTCGAACGTTATCTAAAACTGGCTTCCAGTATAAAGGCTAAGAAGGCAGACTTGCCAGCAATTTTCCTAAGAGTGAAAAATCCGAGATAGGTTTTGTTAGATAAACTCATACAAAATGGGGAAGGTAGCTGGGCGATGGTGGCACACGCCTTTAATCCCAGCACTCGGGAGGCAGAGGCAGGTGGATCTCTGTGAATTCGAGACCAGCCTGGTCTACAGAGCTAGTTCCAGGACAGGCTCCAAAGCCACAGAGAAACCCTGTAGTGAAAAACCAAAAAAAAAAAAAATGGGGAAGGTAAGATATACGGCTGACACCAGGAATTGAGGAGTGGTCTATGGCTAAGATTGGTGTCTCACAATAGAAATACTGCAGGAAGGAAGGTCTTACTAATAAACACACTTGAATGTAGAATAGTGTGATGAATAGTTGATATGATTTAATAAGTTTGCCACCCCAGCAGCTGTATGAGGAAGGTATTACTGATTTTTTTTCATTTCACAGATGGGAAAACTAAAAGGTAATGAGGTTAAGTAATTCCCAATCAAACAGCTGACTAGTTGAAGAAGTCAGAATTTGAATCTAAAATCATCCAATCAGGAATCAGGACTTCTCTGTGATATGTTATGCTGGCTCTGTTGAAAATAACCATGATTTGACAGCTTTATATCTGGCTAGATGTTAATTTATCAATATGAGAGATACATGGGCAACCAGATAAACCCAATAGCAATATCAGAAATCTTTTATTTATGTTATATTTCTCAGTCAGGACCATAAACACCTATGATAATAACTATTGTATACATTTTCATCAGCAAGATATATTTCTCTTAATGAGTGATATAAAAATCAATTACTAGTCAAAATATAATTTGAAAAGCTTATGAGACAATTTATTGTGGACTTTTATATACTTCCTCTGATTAATTTCACAATAGTTTTATAGTTCAACTTTAGACAGTTCTATTCATTGAAATATATTTGACAAAAAGAATCCCTGAAATTTTCCTTTTAACTGCTAAGTCAAGTTCTCTTTAAGGGCTTCTTCTCTGCATTGAAAAATGAGTAACTTGTCATTTTCTCTCCATCAACATTAAACAGACAGGAAGACAAGTAGTAGAGCATTTTCCCTGCCACTTTTCTGTATTCTATAGTGACAGTAAAACCAATATGATAAACAATCAGAATTCTAGCTTTACTCATTATTATATTCTCTAAGGGAAATTCTGCTTGAGGATTTTTCACTTCGTAATTAGCAAAGTACAATTTGACCTTGTCTGGAATCATGTCTAATAGCAAAAAGTTCTAATTTAAAACTCATTCTCTAGGGGTTTGTACACCAGACACTACTACCATCCTGCTGTGCACAAGTACACACACACACACACACACACACACACACACACACACACACACACACACAGATATTGTCTGTCTTGCTGCTAATGTGACCTCAATTTTATTATATTTTGAAAATAATTCAAGGTGAAATCCTGGATCTACATGGACTATGTCTGTCATACCAGAGCTTTATTATTCTTTTATCTATAAATAGGTCATGTTATTCTTAAACTAAAAGTTGAACAAAGAAGTTATAGAGAAGAATTATGTAATAAATGCACAGTTTTGGGACTTTGAAAGTCTATTCATTTTTTAACCCAAAGTTTAATTGGATTAATTTTACAATTATTTCACATGGAAAAAATAGATCATGTGTTGTTTCTCAATGCATAGATATAAATAAGCTACCGATTTATTAAAATGCCTAAAGGGATGAGAGATTTAGGTGGAGTTTCTGTTTTTCTAATTTACTATTTATTAACTCATGGTTATACATAGATAAATGGCATGGCCAGTAAGAATCTTAAGAGGAGTCAAAACTAATTTCAACTAACACCTATATTAGATTTTTCACTACATTTTCTTAAATATAATGTATTTGCTATGATAAATATGCTTGTTAAAATAATGCTATATGTAGTTCTACAGAATAAGATCTATAAAGATTTCAATACACAACTGTAACATTAAATTTATATAAAATTTCTGGCTGTTTAAGGCACTCGGTGTGAGCAGCATACTCTGCCATGTACTGATATTCTAGGGAGGTAAAACCTACTGTAAAAAGTGCTGTCATCTAAATAGATGTTAATTGGATCCTGAGTTGTAGTAGTTAATGGTGGGGGGTGTTATAACAGGAATTGCCTAAGATTCTGGATTACATTTGAAAAGATCCTTAATATGACGGTATACTCCTTTTCCTGCATAATTTTGATATGAGAAAAAAGTTAAGATTTTCTTGTGAACCTGAAATGCACACAGGCAGGTCTATATTTACCTGAGAGGTGTAAAAGAACATGACAGAACTAGAGAACCCTCAGTGCTGTAGCTGGTTAGAGGCATGCATCTCCTTTGATCAGGTGCAGAGGTTCTCTCTCCTGTATCTACTCCCTGTCAAGGACAGGAGAAATATTCTCCACAATGCTTTCTCACGTACTATGAATTACCTTTTTGCACACTCTTATGTCACCATACAATCTTCTGAATATGTGCACCAGTTGAAGGCTTGATTTGCACAGCTAAGATAATTTAGGGACCTGTGTTCTATTTATTTTTCCACTGTAAAAGTTGAGATTTTACCAACGTATTTCTCTTTTCAGAAGTTACAATAGGTATATCTCAAATAAATATTAAAAATAAATCAGAGGTTCAGTTACTAACTTGCAATTTCTAGGAGGGCATGATATAGAAAAGTTCGGCAACTTTCAGAAAACCTTTTTTTTTTTTATTGAAAAAAAATTCCGCCTCCTCCCAGCCTCCCATTTCCCTCCCCCCTCCTCCCACTCCTCCCCCCCCCCCACTCCTCTCTGCCTCACTCTCCAGTCTGAAGAGCAGTCAGAGTTCCCTGCCCTGTGGAAAGTCCAAAGTCCTCCCCCCTCCGTCCTGGTCTAGGAAGGTGAACATCCAAACTTATGACTCTTCTTGGGCTAAAAGATCTAGTCATAAGATTAAATGAGCATTTAATCTGATTTATTCCTTGGGACTTTGTTTTTATCTGGAGAATAAGTAATGAAAATTGTAGTAGTATGATTTTAAGCTCTTTGGGCTCTTTTGGGGGCCCTACAACCAAGCTCCCAAATGAACCACACCTGGAGGATTATTCTTAGTTATTAACATCTGGCCTTAGCTTGGCTTGATTCTTACCCAGTTTCCTTGATTTATATTATGCCCTCTGCCTTTGGCCTCTGGGCTTTCCATTCTCTTACTTCTGTCAATCTTACTCTTATTTGGTGGATTGCTGTGTAGCTGGAAGACTGGCCCTAATGTACTCCTTCTTCCCTGAACCACAAATTTCTCATACTATATATTCTTTCTGCCTGCCCGCCCCATCAATCCTTTCTTCTGCTTCATAATTGGCCATTTAGATCTTTATCAGACCATCAGGTGTTCTAGGCAGGCAAAGTATAAGCTTCACGGAGTCAAACAAATGCAAATAAAAGTAACACACCTAAACATATTATTCCCCAACAGAAAATTGAAAATAAAGTTACTTCAAAGCAAGACATATTTAGATTAGATACATGTGTCAATTTTCAATAGCCTTTTAATTGCTTCTTTTCTGCATTTATGAAATAGGAACTGATTTTCATTTTAAACCTAAAGTGGCAACATCTAAGACAAAGTTCATACAAAAAGGTATCAGCTCATGCTGTCATCCACAAGCTAAGGGAAAATGAGCGATACATTAGCAATACTGGAAAAAGAAATGCTTTTCAAAAATAAACCCAACAATATCGTAGTGTCAAAATTAGAAAGATACTGTTTTATTACATTACAGATATAATTTTACATGTTTTTAATGTCAATACTTGTCATTTAGCAGTTTAGATGAAGAAAACTTCTGCTCATTTACAATTCGATGAACCAGTAGAACAATAGAAATATCACAGATCATCACATTCATCAAAAATCAAGAAGTTTAGATAATCAGTGAATTAAATTAATTTCATTATACCTCTCATTTTCTGTCACAATCTAAGCCACAGAGGTGTTATTTATATTCACTGAATTATAATATATGTCCATATTTAGTTAGCAAGAATATATTCATATATGATCATGAATACATAATTTTAAGCACCAGGAGATTTCTCTTATAATTTTTGATTTCTATATATTTTATGTTTATATATGTGGCATTTTAGATATTTTTAAAACTTATTCAAACAGGATTTTAATGAATAAGATTAATACACTGTAATCTACTCATTATCTTAATTATTTCCACAGAATCCAAATTATAGTTTGAAGCTGTTCAATCAATGTAGTTTTGAAAGAGTCACGCAAAGAATCAACATTAAGCAAGTATTTGCTTTCAATTAAGGGTGTGTGACTATCTTAGAGCCAATCATTTGAAAATACAATCTGCAAACTAATTGTAAATTACAAAGTCATCTCCCAGCTACATAGTATTTTGGTCCTTTTTTTCAACAGTTAATTGTAACTTTTCATCTCTAGATGGTGCTGTAAGTACCTGCATCAAAAAGAGGCCTGTTCATATTACTGTCAGAGGCAGAAGAAAAGCAAAGTTAAAAATAGAAAGAAAGAGAAGATGAAGTAAGATTTAAGAAAAAAAAAACTATTGGTTTTGCAACTTTTTCCCCACGCTAAAAGACTCCATCATCAGTTAGGTAATTAAGCCGAGGACAAGGACTTATTCATTATGAGCGACATCCTCATTAGGGATAGGATGAAATAACCAAAACATAAACATTCTAGGTAACAAATTCAGAATTGATGCTTTCCAAATTAATTTCCAATCTTTCTTGACAATGGCATGTTGCGGTAAGTACTTGGTAGTGTCAAGATTCCTGTACACAAACAATAATTTGTGAATTATTTCTATTTAAATTTTAAAATGTATATTAGGATTAAGATAAAGAGATGCAACAATGAAGTACTACTATGTTTTTACCCCTCTAACATTGTCTTTAAATTTTTAAAATATGCTATTTTGAGGCCTTTGAAAATTTTAAGAAATGTCAATTTCAGCATCTACAAAAGTTTCTCGGGTCATTACCTAGGCGTTTTTTTTTCTTTTCAACATAAAATTTTTCTGTGACTGTTGTCATAAACAAATGTCTATACTACTGTGAAAAGAGACAGTGGCCATCAAAGTTTAAGGTCACCATTTGTCTTGTCTTTCTAGGAACAGTTTACTAACTTCTGTGTTAAATGACAGTTGTGGGCAGTTAAACAATCTGGGCTGTTAATTTTTACTGAGACAACAACAGAAACAAATAGTGCGAAAGAACATACCAACTCATAAACAAACAACCCCCAAACCCTGCCAATAAAACACCGATAGTATGTATTAAATTAAATACAGAATTTTTCAGTAAAGGATGATCTACCCAGAAACAAAATAATATATTAAAATATTCAAAATTCAACCAAACTCATCATTGGCATCCTGTAGACCAGACAACATCAGTGCATACCCAATGGAATTTTAATGAACATAAATGGATTATGTGGATCTTGTATCTAGATTGAATTTTATTCTACTATTTCTCCCAATATGAAACTTGCATATTAATGAGAAGTATTTCCCTCTGAAGTATATATTTTTTCATTAACAGTTCCTAAAACAGTGTTGTTTGAAGAAAATTAGAGCAACTTGCTGTTCTGATGTGCTTTATTCTTGTGACGACTGCCTTTAGAATCCCTGTTACTTTGTCATAGCTGTGTTATCTGAATCTAGTTTCCAAAAGACAGAAATATACATTCAAGACTAATGGGGGAGGAAAAAGGAGGAAGAAGGAGGAGAAAAAATGTAAGTAAGGGAGGAAAAGAAAGGGAAACAGCAAGAAAAAAAATCTTCATTTCAATAAGCAGGTTAACTATGCAGGTTAGATATCTCCATGTGCTGCATTGCTCTCTGCCTTTATATGAAAACCGAACTTTCAGGAGATACTTAAGATATAAGAAACACATAGAAGGAAAAGTCCCTAAACGAAAGGACACCCCATCTGCAAACTGTCCATTGACAAGGGAAGTCTGTGTGGCACCCTGGAGGGTGAGGAACTCATGAAAATTTCTGAAATGTCACATCTACTGTTGCCACAGGTTTCCACACTCAATGTTAAAACAGATTTTCCTTTTGCAATTGGAACGCTCTAAATGATTTCGCTTTAATTACAAGAAAATGTGACAGAATCAAAACCACCTAAAAATCTTCATATTAGACTACTGACCTTTCAGTCATTTTTCCCTGACTTCTGTGTGAAATATTATTTTCAAAACACCTTGATAATTAACATTTATTGCAACTTGGCATGTACTGGAATTCAACTCTGTAGAAATCCTACTTTCATTACCAGAAAGTCTAATTTAGCTTACATAAATATATCACAGTATATAGCATTTATTGACATCACCTACTTCATTTTTTCTTTTTTTTCCATCCATCTTCACTTTATTTTTATTTATTAAAAATTTCCGCCTCCTCCCAGCCTCCCATTTCCCTCCCCCCACTCCACTCCCCCTCCCTCTCCAATATGAAGAGCAGTCAGGGTTCCCTGCCCTGTGGAAGGTCCTCCCTCCTCCGTCCATGTCTAGGAAGGTGAACATCCAAACTGGCTAGGCTCCCACAAAGCCAGAACATGAAGTAGGATCAAAACCCCGTGCCATTGTTCTTGGCTTCTCATCATCCCTCATTGTTCTCCATGTTCAGAGAGTCCAGTTTTATCCCATGCTTTTTCAGTCACAGTCCAGCTGGCCTTGGTAAGCTCCCATTAGATCAGCCCCACTGCTTCAGTGGTTGGGTGCCCCCCTCGCAGTCTTGATTTCCTTGCTCATGTTCTCCCTCCTTCTGCTCCTCATCTGGACCTTGGGAGCTCAGTCCAGTTCTCCAATGTGGGTCTCTGTCTCTAGTTCCATCCATCACCAGATGAAGGTTCTATGGTGATGTGCAAGATATTCATCAGTATGGCTATAGGATCGGGCCATTTCAGGCTCTCTCTCCTCAGCTGTAGATGGGCAGTTTTGAAACAAACTTTACTCCACTTCCTCTCCAGCATAGGCTATCATTGGTGTTTTTGATTTTAGCCATTCTGACAGCTGAAAGATGGTCTAATGAGCTGTTTACTGCTTCAAAGAGATATTTCTGGGCTCTAAAAAGCCTGTTCCCTCAGATAGAAGTTATTGGTGTCTTCTTTACTACTCAGTTCGATGGCAGGCTTTTATAAAATATTATATTACCTTTTTTTTGCACACAGATATCTAGTTGTTATCACTTACATAAAAATTATGCATGTCTTTTTAAATATCTAAATAATGTTTAACTTCATGTTGGTGAGATCCTAAGCATATAATTATAGAAAGTAACAAATTATTGTTGTCCTTTAGTTATTTTTTATTTTTTATATAACAGGAAAAAGTCCACATTGAAACAAGTATATTGTATTCCTTGAATACAAATAGATATGTCATTT
Organism: Microtus pennsylvanicus; assembly: GCF_037038515.1. Lineage (NCBI taxonomy): Eukaryota > Metazoa > Chordata > Mammalia > Rodentia > Cricetidae > Microtus > Microtus pennsylvanicus. The sequence goes on from NC_134593.1 coordinate 46,620,026, forward strand.
AAAATATGAAGTTGTAAATTTAGCAATCTTTTAATTTTATTTTTCCTTTAAAAAATACTGAGATTTTTATTAATTATTGGCTGGGATGAAAATATATGGCAAGTATTTTTTTTTCCAAAGATGGCTTTTTGAACCTAGAACTGCTCATCACGACCCAAATAATCCTTTGAAAAAAAAATAAAGTACCAAAATTTCTCAATAGTCTTGTTCTGAATCAAAGACATGTCCCTTCAAGATAATACTATGGTTTAGTTTATTTATTTTCAAGATGATTTAGAATAATTAGACAAATTCTAATGCCCAAGATTTCCTAGAAGTGACTCTTCGCTTCTGTCTGAATTTCCCAAATGATGGCTTATTTTGGTCACTTTATTTCAGATTAAGTAACAGAATTTATCCAGAATAGTAAACGCATTAAAATCATTCACATGTTGTTAGAAACGTTGAAAGCTAAAAGCAAAAGCCTGGGCTGGAAAGAAGCTGTTTGTTTTTCATTTAATAAAGTTAATGGAACACCTTGTAAATCCAGTGCCTGTAAAATGAAAATTAATTCCTTGTCTCCAGGGGTTGGACTAAGTTACTTAATGCAAAAGTTTGTATTGAATGAAGTTTCTTTAGTTTGTGTAGAATCTAGTGGTATAAGCACTTTTCCAAGAATGTTACTGTACCGGACACCAACAACTGTACAGACCTGGCAGTAGTTAGGGAACAGAGGGTGAGAGAAAAGTTGGCTAGGGCTATTCAAAGGCTCTCGCAAGTAGCGAGCTAGAAAAGGCATGCAGTCAACTCTCGTCTATGCATCAGAAAAAAAAATAAGTCAGAAGAAAAATACTTGTCCAAGATCACCATAAAATAATGAATGAGTTTAATATATATATTAAATTATATATATATATATATATATATATATATATATATAATTTCAAACATCACATATTACATTTAATTTATACAGAGTCCTCTATGTTCAGCTAGTTCGGATTTATCCCATGCTTTTTCAAAGCTAGGCCAGCTGGCCTTGGTGAGTTCCCGATAGAACATCCCCATTGTCTCAGTGTGTGGGTGCACCCCTCGCAGTCCTGAGTTCCTTGCTCGTGCTCCATCTCCTTCTGCTCCTGATTTGGACCTTGAGATTTCTGTCCCGTGCTCCTCTGTCTCTGTCTCCTTTCATCGCCTGATGAAGGTTAATATTCATGAGGATGCCTATGTGTTTGTCTTTGGGTTCACCTTCTTATTTAGCTTCTCTAGGAACATGCATTATAAGCTCAATGTCCTTTATTTATGGCTAGAAACCAAATATGAGTGAGTACATCCCATGTTCCTCTTTTTGGGTCTGGCTTACCTCACTCAGGATAGTGTTTTCTATTTCCATCCATTTGTATGCAAAATTCAAGAAGTCCTTGTTTTTTACTGCTGAGTAATACTCTAATATGTATATATTCCATACTTTCTTCATCCATTCTTCCTGAGAACTCAAGAACAGTCGCAGTGGGTTTTTGATCCTACTGCACGTACTGGCTTTGGGGGAGCCTAGGCAGTTTGGATGCTCACCTTAGGAGACCTGGATAGAGGTGGGCGGTCCTTGGGCTTCCCACAGGTCAGGGAACCCTGATTGCTCTTTGAGCAGATGAGGGAGGGTGACTTGATCGGGGGAGGGGGAGGGAAATGGGAGGCGGTTGCAGGGAGGAGGCAGAAATCCTTAATAAATAAATAAATTTAAAAAAAAATTTATACAGAGTCCTAACCAGGTCAGTTGTCTGTGGCAGGATGAATGGGAGAGGCTGTAACTTCAATGCAGGGATCCCTATGCTATGGGTTAGTTGTTATCAAACTCAGGCAAAGAGCATATTTTAAACAATTTGCAATATAGATAGGAAAAATGACAGAAGTCTATTTACATTTAAAATACTACACAATTGTTTTACATAGAAGAATGAAGCTTTGAAACAATTAATGTATTCCTTAAGACCCAGACATGAACAGATCTGACCATACCATAAAAGGTTGAATTTGCTTTTTAAAAACACTGTCTCCAGAAATTGTTATTCTGACTGAAGAGAAATAATAATGTACTTTTTGAGGTGCGTGACCAAAAATTTGAAATACTGTCAGTGACCATCATTTTCACCCCAAATCAAAACAGTCTACACAGTGATTTTGACTGGCATTTTGAAATGTGCTTGTGAATAAAACAGAAAGAAAATGGCAAGCTTCACATTCAAATGCCCACACAGAGATAATAATGGAAGCGATGTTTTATGGGTCATTGGGGAAGGCAATCCCATCTGAATGCTTGCTCCTGAGGAAGAGAAGAGCGAGTGAATATTCTTCTGCATCATATCCCTCAGAGTAGAAGACTGATGGATGATGATGGATTTAATACAAAAAGCCTGAGCAACCGAGGGTGGAGAAAATAGGACATTAAAAAAAAAAAAGAACAGGAGTTAGTCTAGATTCTTTGATATTGTGATAAATTCAAAGTCCCAGAGTCCTGAACCCACCCCTGAGAATGTATATCTAGCTTTGTCCTCTCCCGTGCCCTTGGGTGTAAAAGGAAAATGGAATTAAAGAGCAGACACAGACAAGACTTGAAGACGCGTTGTGCTTCGTTTTGTTTCCCATGACTAGAATCAGTTCTTCCTCTTGAACTTTCCAAACAGATGGTTTTCTGTTCTGGGATGAAAGATTAGTAGTGAAGGAAATCCCTCAACCTTACTGAGGAGCACACAGTCTGTGCTGACAGGCAGTAATCAGAAAGAAAATGTCCCTTGAAGCAATATTTGCAGGAGTGCTTGGATAGGAGAGAGGTTTATCCTTTTGCTGTTGTTGTTTTACTCCACTATACCTGAACAATTCTTCTCTTTCTTAGAAATTAAATATGGCTTTCCCACCTGAGCAGTGAAGTTACAAAACTGATGTGTGTTTCACCTCGCTGTTCAATGAGCACTAGGGCTCCAAACTCAGACCCAACTGCCTGTGTAGTAGCCCTATGCTAATAGCTATTTTGCCAGTTTCTTCATGTTCTATAATTAATGGAAAGTTTTATTATATTATCATACAGGTGCACCTGTAGGTCTTTTATATATGTAAGCACATTAAGATAGCTCTCTGTCTGAAAATAAAGTGTTTTTCATAGAAACATAAACTCAAGGTTGGATTTCTTAAAGATGTGATGCTTATGGCCACACCCAGAGTTAAATGCTAACAAAGACGCTGAAATATGATATCATTCCTACCATTCTGTTTTAGTTTATCTGTCTTGTTTTATTGTACTCAAAAAAAAAATGAAAGCAATCAATCCCACAAAGAGGATCAACTAGATGACAGGACTATCAGAACCACCTTTTGCTGCGCTTTGGAAATGTCATATTTTTCTTCATTCCCAAAATGTAGCGTTAACATATATTATGTAAAGTGGGTAATAGTGAAATGATAAGTATGTTTATAAAGCTTTTAAAAACACAGAGGAGTATATTATTAGTCTTCACCGTGTTTTTTTCTTTACATTAAACAAGTAGCAACTGTGCCGTTCAACAGTAATTTTCTACTATACAGTTTTTCCAGTGATAAACAATCCTGCAGACTCTTTAAGGCATAGAAAAGATTGTGTCTTCCAAAGATGTACTATTGATATCGCAAATCCTGTATTTTATTGAGATTAGGGCAATTGAGAAAGGCTTGATTGGACTAAGAATTTGTTGTCATACATTTAGAATAATTGCCTGGGTAACACAGGGAGACAGGTCAGCTGACAAAGGCTCATTGAGTAAAGCATCTAGCTGCCATGCCTTAGACACCACATGGTAGAAGGGAAAAAAAATATGTAGAAGAGTTCTCATGTGTCACAATACAACACACACACCACCACCACCATGCCCCCACCATAAATAAAAGAAATAAACAGAATACAATGTAAAATATAAGTACAAAACTAAATATTAACACCACTTTAGTAATTTTCTCTTCTTTGTAGCTATTTAGTGAATAATAATTACCTCATCTTGGCCCTATTTAACCACATCTTGTTCGTTTGTATAACTTTAAAGAAAAGGTAGAAAAACAATTAAATATAAGTCAAGATTTTAGAAAACTCATAATTAAGAGTGACAAAACAAAATCAAGTCAGAAATTCAAAAGCTCTAAAGTCCAGGGGTCAAGAATCATGAAATTATTTAGTGTACAGAACACAAAGGGAAGGAAAAAATCCATACTTTTATCAGCCTCAAACTTGGGGAACCTGCTGACTAGGCCTTTATATGCATTTATTACCACTGTTCATTTACATACATCATATGATGCAGAAAGGTCAACATGGTGACAGCTTCTCCATGCACCTAATGAAAATGGAAATTACCACAAAGGAAGTCCTCCTGCTGCATGCTTAAGTGTCTCTGAGAAATATGTTTTGAGAATTGCTACACCCCAGTTTTTTATAACAATGAGGTAGTTCATTTAATAATGTAATATAAGATCAAACACAACAGGAGACATAAGGAATCCTTACACTTCCAGCCTGACAGCTGGGGAAAAGTATAGATTTAAAAAAACTGACAGAAATAATGGGAAAAAGTAACAATAACAATAAAGACGCAGGCTGCCATACTCAAAGATGAAAGAACTGAAAAGGCTTTGCACTATCAAAAGCTCGAAGGAAGACTAAAAGACTCGGGTTGTGCCTGAGTGTTTCTAGCTCTGAAGCAGGTTCACTCTCACAGAGCAGGGATGCCTGTTGCACACACTGTGAAAGCAAATTATGGAATGTCCCTGACAAAATAACATGGATATTCTTTGAAAAAAGCTCATGGCATGATTTACAGTAGAGGCCATGAGAATAGTAAATAAAAGAGTTTATATCAAACAGCCACAGGCTTTTAACTGTCTTGGAAATTGGGGAACTTTTTCTTTTTTGCTTTTAATTGCTTCTGAACTGCATAATTAAATAATCCTGGAATGTCCTATAGGTAGGTATCTTCAAAAGTAAGTACTTTATTATTTTCTTCTTTATGTTGCTTACCTGAATGTCATGAAAACAAACCCATGCATTTGCATTCTCTCTGCTCATCTTCAAATTTGCCTGGACAGATCTCACGGATTGGCATGGCTGGTGGGCAATGCTTTGTGTCCTGCTGGTGAATCATGAGAAGTGCATGGCACATTGCCTTTTGAATGGAGTGGATCCTACTAGACACTCAAGCTATCTGCCTTCTCTTTGGGTACTATAACATTTGGTTTTGGAGTTCAAATCTCACATTTTGGGGAAAAGGCTACCACAATCCATGAAGAGACTACATGTGTAGGTCCTAGGACAACATACAGTGACAAAGTTGTCATCCAACTCACAGGCTGACTCGGCCTTCAGTTCCAACTGTAGCCTCGCTAGTTCTCATCCCGCTTGTCTTCAGCATACTTAGGAGTCGACCCTTTGCAAAATGGTCTTTCAGTTTCAGAAAAAAAAATTAACATCACTTCTTTCTTGATTATTTGTGAATTTCACATCATGAGTCCCAGTTCTGCTCATTTTCCTGTCTGCCCATATATGTACTTCATACTTGCAGTGGCAATAAAGCATGTTTTGTTCACTGACTACATCATTTTCTTTCTTTTTGCACCAGTAGTACATCAGCAGAACCGAGTCTGAAAAAGGGAGGCAAAGCAACCAACTTGCTACGATAATGCACCATTTATTCAAAAGCTAAAACTGAAAGAGTTGATGTCAGATTATTTCATTCACATTATGTGTGTGTGTTTGTGTGTGTATGCGTGTGTATGTGTGCACGTGAGCATGTGTGCATGCAAGTATCAGAGAGCACATGATGGAAATCTGTCTGAGTCATTACTTCTCTCTGTCACATGAGATCCAAGATTGAAATCAGGTTATGAAGCTTGGTAGTAAGTGATTCCATTCGCTGAGCAATCTTACTGGACACATAATACCAAGTCTGCTATTATGGTATAGTAACATATTGGTGAAGCATCGTTGCATAGACATCATAGTCACTCAGTATTGCATATATATTATATAAAAGCATGTGTATATGTATGCATATGTAGGATTGAATATATGAGGTTAAATAGAATATAATACACACATGAAATTTGTTAATAATAATACATAGATATGTGTACACATTTTCTTTAAATTTATGAAAACTATACATACAAAATATATACATATATATTCATGTGTATATGTATATATATTTATATTTATTTATTTTTTCCAAGTTAGGTAACCTTTAATTTAGAAAAACGGGTAAGGAAAAAAGAATTTTAATTATGGGGGAACTAGTGGAGTCTTGAAGAAATACCAAAGTTCATATAAATCAAAAAAAGTCAGCAGAGCTTTGAGAACACACTTTTTCTCTGACACCTGTTCTAGTTCCTATCTAGCTCTTCGTTTTATTATGATTATATTACTAAAATAGCGTATAGCATATAATTGCCACAATTGTGCATTAACATTTCTTTCAGTTTACCACTTTAAACCAGGCAGGATTAGCTTGGCATTCATTTTTATCCAAGACCATAGAAGCTTCCAAATTGAATAGTACATTGGGACACTTCAGTCAACTATTTAGGGTTCACATGGCTTTGACAAGTATTGTCATATTTTACAAAGAAACGAGAAGATAAACTCAAATGAAATCATAGAATCCCCTGAATTCTGAGGAATTTTCAGTAAACCTCAGTGGTTCAACTAAATTGAAACAGTGAACCAAGGTCTCAGCTAATCCAGAAACAATGAAACATTTCATTTCAAATCCTGACCAGGGTCCAGGTAAACTTGACTTTTTCCAAAATTGAACTCCCAAATAGTTGAGTTCGCATACACCTATGTTTGAAATAAAATATTACTTTGACATTTGCTGGGGCAAAAAGAAGGATTATAGCTTGCAATATTAGAAGAATATGAGAAATATTTGTGTATTCTCACTATTTCATAAGAGCAACACTAAAAATGTGTGTCGTAGGAGTCATTTCACTCTGATGAAAACTGCAGGAAATATGATCACAAATTGTCATTGTTTTGTTGAACTGGGGGTTTTATATTTCAACTCACTGAAAAAATGGACTATCTCATAAATTATAAGTATATAACATTTAAATTAATGTTTTTTATTAAATTTTGACACTGTTTTTTACAATGTCTGGGAAGACTTGAGTCCTGTATGTTAGACCAATTGTTTTGAAACCCTGAGTCTTCATGGGAGCAGTGGACGGAATAGATGGATCAAAATAAATAAATAAATAAACAAAATGGTAGAAAAAGAAAATTCTCAATGACCAAACTTTACAAATATCCCTGCCAAAGTTCCTGAAATCTATGAGAAGGATGTTCAGACCTGCTTATAATTTAAATCAGTTCTTTTAATAATAATAAGCAACATTATGCTGTATAATTCTTTAGGGTTTTATTTCACAAAATTTGGGACTGTGTTATGTGCAGGCAAAAGCAGCAAGTTATATAATTGAATTAATCTAATTTTGATGTTTAAGATGAAATATATAGACTGTTGTTACCTTCTAAACTGCTCAATCCTGATATAATTCCATCAGATTTATAAAGTTTAACTGGAAACCAGGTTCTTTAATGGAAATACTTGTGTAGCTAACCAATTCCCTGTTTTTCAAATCATTTGACCCCAAAGAAGAAACCTGTATTTTTTTCTTCTTCTTCAAAATCAGTTTATTTATCTATATAGTATACATGTCTGTGGGATGGGAGAAGACATGCAGCAGTGTGTATGGAGGATAAAGGAAATCTACTAACTTTGACTTCTCTCCCTCTGCCAAGTAGGTGCTCAGCGTAGTCCTTAGACATTTTGGCAAATTCCCTTTAATGACTAAACTATCTCATCTCAGGGATTCCCACCTCATAACATCCAAATATAAGTTCATATATTAAAATACTTAAAATTGTCTTATATTCACAATTATAAAAAATAATTTAAAATGCCCAATGGTTTGGAGTGCATAAGTCATTGTTAGAATTTCTTTTATAGGTTCTGTCTTAATCTTTTCTGAATTCTCTCACTGGACTAATAACTATAAAGTCAGGTATGCTTCAATTGTTTCTGAGTTTTACAATATAAGTGGCCAATTTTTACACAATTCATTCAACTAGTCACATAGTCAAAACACACCAGAGACAAACGTGAAGAATAGCATTTTAAAAAATGTTTTAACATAAATGCCTGGATGGTACTTGTTTAAGAAATATACAGTATTGATTTTTGTCTCTTGAATAAAGAGCCATCACGCTTCATGATAAGGAAGACCTCAGGACTAATGAACATTATGTAAAGCAATATTAATATAAAACAAATAATTAAAATCTGAAAAATATATAAAATGCCAAAATAATAAAGAAATAAAAGTAATATCCTTCAGTACTCTCTGTTATTCTAAAATACTGAGCAAAAGAGATTGAAGTGTGTAAGTATAAAAGGAAGAAAAAACTGATAAAACATTAAAACAAGGAAGTCAGGACCACGAGAGGTTCACACCCACCCACTGAGGCAGTGGGGCTGATCTATTGGGAGCTCACCAAGGCCAGCTGGACTATGACTGAAAAAGCATGGGATAAAACCGGACTCTCTGAACATGGCGAGCAATGAGGGCTGATGAGAAGCCAAGGACAATGGCACGGGGTTTTGATCCTACTTCATGTTCGGGCTTTGTGGGAGCCTAGCCAGTTTGGATGTTCACCTTCCTAGACCAGGATGGCGGGGGGGGGGGGGGGGGGGGGGAACACGACTTTGGACTTTCCACAGGGCAGGGAACCCTGACTGCTCTTTGACTGCTCTTTGGACTGGAGAGGGAGGGGGAGAGGAGTGGGGGGAGGGGGGGAAAATGGGAGGCTGGGAGGAGGCAGAATTTTTTTTTTCATTAAAAAAAAAAAAACAACAACGAGGAACTTCCAAACTTGTTTTTTTTTTCTTTTGTTTTGTTGTTGCATTATTCGCAAACAATTCCATTTGAATACTTTTGTGCTATTCGTTTTAATCCATAGTCCATAGTTCAGTCACTAGTATAATTCCCAGGGGAATTTGTTAAATGGATACTTAAGACAACAAACCTTAAAAGCCTTAATTCTTAAAGAAATTCTTTGTCTCTCTAGGCAACTCTGAATGTAAAATATTCATTCTTCACTAAATTTGTAAAAAATGCAATCATTTTTCAGTTGAATCCCTTGGTAGTTTAACCCTGCAACATATGGACATTTTTCATCTTCTTGGGTATTTGAAAATATCTGCCATATTTATTTATTAGGCTAATTTCTCAAAGACAGTGTCATTCTATCACTCAACAAACATTAAGAGATTACACCATCATCTTTTTTCTATTCTAAACATGAATTTCTTGAAGCAGGTAGACCATAATTAAGGATAATAAATTATTACCTAAATAACATTTAACATCTAGCTTAAATATTTTAATCATTTAATTAATTAATTTGACAATAAATATTTACAAGGAAAATTAGCATGTGTTTTACTAAAAATGGATAGTAGTAATGAAAATAAATGTGAATACATCAGAAATTTCACTCATAAAAACACATATACAATATCTAATAAACTTTTTCATTAATGAAATTATGAAAATAAGTTTAAAAGAAGAAATACTCAGGGATCTTTATTTCCCCTGTGTTCCTTGTCAGGAAAGTTTCTGACATGCCGGAATGGACAGCTAATGCTATTTTAAACTTCATTACTTTAAATATAGCAGACAGATCACAAAAGTTCAGTCTCTCTGAGCATTGATCAAAAAATACCTGGAATTCTAGGTATAGTGATTGCTCTAAAAATTATATATATATATACATATATATATATATATATGTATATATATAATTTATAAATACTTATATTATTTATGTTTTTTATTCATTTGTTTTTTCTTATTCTGGGTTAATTTATTTAATATTATCTTGCATTATTTTATTATTACTCTTTAGAAGCCAGTTTTTATTCTAATGAGATACTTAAAGGGTATGGATTTGGGTGGCTGAGTAAATGGGGAAGATCTGCGAGGAAGATTTGGGAGAGGGGATTTGTAATCAATATTCGTTGTATGAAATATCTATTTTGAATACAATTTGAGAGTTTCATAAATGAAAACTGTATTTATATCACGTCCATGAGTGCCTCTGCTTCCTCCAGTTCCTTACATATCTCACCACAACTCAATCTCAAATTATAAACCTTTCTTCTTAGTTATTATCTTCTTAACGAATTATTTACTCTATGTAGCTATATAGTCAGGTAGAGAGATATATAGGTGACATATAGTTAGAAGATAGAGATAGATGGTAGTTAGATAGATGATAGATTATTTAAATAGATAGTAGATAGAAAGATAGATAGATGATAGATAGATAGATAGATAGATAGATAGATAGATAGATAGATAGATAGATAGATGGATGGATAGATGGCTAGATAGATAGATAGATAGATAGATAGATGATAGATAGATGATAGATAGATAGATAGATAGATAGATAGATAGATAGATAGATAGATGATAACTGGCTCAATCGATTTAGTGTAGCTTCTATGTATTTGTGTTTAGTAGTTTTTTCTGATCCCTGGAGAAGACCATGTCTTCTCAAAGCAGTTACTAAATGTCTGTATCTTTTCTTCTAGGTTCTGGACCTTGTGATATTTCCTTCATATTCATTAGCATGTCAACTGGTGTTGTCAATATTCTGCTCTTGTTTAAGTGACCATATTTTTGTGGTTCCATGGGCACATCTTCCTGGTATATCCTGAAAATACTTATAGCAACTACCTGAGTCCTCTGTGTCCTACATATTTTTTTTCCCACTTCATTATTTTACCCTAAACATTAGGTGTAGCAGTTTTATTGTCATTTTAGCATTTGAGCTTAGGTACACCATGGCCGAATGTCCTTTATACTTTGATCAGTTGTTGATTTCCAACATAATCTTGATCAGCTGAATAATAAAAGTTTTTCTGATGGTGCACTGAAGCCACACTTATGTGTGGGTACAGGAAGTATTTCAAATGCAGTTACATATTGTAATGAATTAAGAAAATGGGAATAGGTTCTACTGTGGCTGTAACTTCATTAGCCAAGGATAGTTGGCTGGGTTAACAGGATCAGGCATTGATTTCCACCCACTGAGTGGAGATTAAGTCCAATTATCCAGTTGTTGATTATCGCCAAGACATAAGTGTCTTTATTTCACAATTGGGGATATTTTGCCAACTTGAATATTGTGATTTATAGGATTAGCAGCTGGATAAGAATATTGATTACTTTTCTCCTTCAGCAGCTTCCATATTACCTGTAAATGCTATGGAGATGGCTTCCATGTATGCTCAAGTGGAATTTTTCTAAGACCTGTTCCAAAATATGTTGTGTCTTAAGCAATAAGGTCTTATCTTCAAGTTCCTAGAAAAAAAACAAGGATAATGGCAGAAACCCATATTATTTGGGAACCTCTTGAATTTTCCTTACAATGAACTTGAAGTGAAGATTTCATTCCTGTGACTGAAATTTTTGTTATTCAAGATAGGCTATGGCTCTTGAGTAACAAATATTACTCTATGTTGAGTAACTTTACTTAAAGATTTTCACAAACTCATAGATACATATATAATATAAATTTTGAGAAAGCATTTAATATTGTTTGTCTATGACTATTTCAAACATCCTAAATATTACTAATTCTTCTTCTCCTTATATATTGCCTTCTCATTTCTCTCCCAGTTAAAGTCTCCCTCCTGTCTCCTTATCATCTTCCTCTTTATAGGAAGTTCATCCAACCACCTCACTTGTTGAGTTTCTACTGCAAACAATGGTCCCTTTTATTTTACTGGTTCCTGTGAGTATTCTGGGTTGACATTGAATTCCATGCAAAATCCTTAAGTCACTGTCTCATTCTTCTTACATAACCTAGAGAAAACTTTGCTCCCAGAAACACTGCACTCTTCAATTTTGTGGCATGTGATCTATGAACTAGGACTGAGCACACTGAGAAATATTTCCAACTTAGAATATGATAAAAACTCCATTTTAGACAAATGTATGCATATGGATGTGTGTACACGTGTATACTGTAATACATGCACATATATGTATACATATGAGAAATACATATGTCTCAATAAAAACTCACCACTTTCTTTGCTCAGGAAGACACTGATATGAATTATAATATATCCATTGCATAACTTATTTCCTGTAGTGAAAAGATATAGATTTCTTCTCTCATTTTACATCATGCCCGAGCTTATCAGGTTTACACTTGTCAAGAGGTGAGCCCAGCATTTTCACTGAACAGATGTCATTGGCTACTTTTGTTTTTTAACAGAGTGTACCCTATATTACTTACCATATTGTTAGTTTCTTAATATTTTACTGATCTTAAACATTTTGGGAGTGCTAAAGCATTTGATGTGTTGATTCTGCTTCCGGAATCCTGATCAGAATGATCTTTCACAGTCAGACTCATTACTTGGATATTCAACAGAAATCTAACTACATGACTTTAAGAAAAAAAAAATACAATGAAGCCAGTGAGTTTGGAGAACAACTGCTCCACAGTATTTATGGCAAAGACTGATAGGTTCAGAAAAAGCCAGTTTGGAGAACAGAGGCCCAAATAATTCAAAGAGGGTCTGTTACAAATGGTAACAACATATCTAAAGTGTTCAACCTGCTGTACACTATTGCTTAGAGCTACTATGTTTACATCCTATCTTGACAAGGAGGGATTTTTCAGTATGATGGAAAATGATCTCATGGTTTGTAGAAGTACTGCAAGATGAACTAGGTCTATGGACCCAGCAGTGCTGATAGCCAGAAATGAATGAGCTTCTTCTAGAGCTATTAATCTTGGCTAACTTAATGAGGTTATGTATTATCATTCTCTTCCTATTTGCATGTATAAATTAGGTTGTATCTATTTTTTTTTGTTTTTTCCCCTTTGATCCTTGTGCAGTCCTTCAAGTTTCCTGTGTTTTGCATTTTAATTATTAATAGTATTTATATACTTACCATTGCAGTTCAATATTTTTGTACAAATCACAATGCAACTCTAAATGATGTTAATTAATGTCATCTCTTTCTACATTATTACCATGACGCAGTGACATTTGATCTGTGACTTTGGAGCATTTAAAATATAGATGGTGACAACAGTGATATAAGTTCAAAATGTTAATGTTACCTCTCTCCATCAATGTGTAGATTCTGTATGGAAGAGTGAGGATATTGTTAAACCGAGAGGTCAAAGCATGGGCACACTTGCCTAATCACACTAATAAACTCATGAAATCATTTTACTGAGAGCTAATTAGGAGGATGAGTGAAATCCAGGAATTACCAGCTCCCCTTATAGAGCTGTGATGCTCCCCAGATTGATAGTCTCACTGTTTATTTACTCAGAGAAGAACAAAATTTATTAAATATATTTTAATTATTCTTCTATATACAATCATTGGAAACATCTGAAACATTCATTTATTATATTCAAACAGTTTATAAATAATTATTGATAAATACATTGTTACAAATAAATGTAATCTTACAAACAAAAATGTGTTTTGAAAGAAAATATTTAAAAAAATCTCTGTTAACTCTACTCAATGCAAAAATTCTTCATACCGAATATCCTAAAATCAGAATATAGAATGTTGAAAGGATGATTTTTTTATCTTTTAGTAAATTTCTGCATTTGTCCTTCACTTATATAATTTCAGTTAGTGCTACAAAAAAAGTGGAAGAGGATAGTGGTTTAGTCTTGGGTTCCTGGAAACAACCAAGGCAATAGAAAACAAATAATGGATGTAAGAAATAATAAAAATGTAAACATCTGGGGAAAGAATATGCCAAAAGCATAAAGAAGATTTATTTTTCAAAAATGTCCTAAGCTCTCTTGCAATTAAAAAAAATGGTGTTTAAATTGGAAGGACTTATGATGAAGTAATATTGACAGGAAAGAATAACTTATGGATACCTTCAGAAAAATCATTACTTAAAATGGAAACTAAGCAGAAGGGTTGAGGTAGAGGCTTAAAAACAAGCCAGCAAAGCTGGGACAGATACAAACTGATTTTGAATTTGAGTGACAAGGTAGATTGAGTTTCAAGCAAAAAACTAAAGCGATTCAGAAACTCGAAGTGTTATCTAGGGGAACGTTTTAGACAGAAAAAAAAACTGGACAGAGAAGAAAATTTATTCATACTGAAATGGATGCATAAGATCAGATTCATTGATCAAATCTGGATAAAAAAAGATTTCCTAAAATCTTATCAATATTATTCAATATTTTTGTTCTTTAATCGAGTGAGTTGTTGATTTTTTGTCATTTAGAGTATCATATTGTTTGTAGTTTTCAATGTTTTGGAAGGAACGTTACAAACAGTGAAAGTTTATAAAATAGCATCCGGACCCTCAAAGTACCTGTAATGTATACAAAAATTCAATAGCTTCACAGTGGGAATCTTAGGAACATTGTCAATAAAACCCAAGGCTTTGTTAGTCTTTTTTGGCTGGAAATTTGTTCCAATAATGTAAACTATTATCTTTATATTCTGCTCCATGTAATTATGATATAGTATTTAATTAATCTTTTAAATAATCTGTGTGATTATTTTTAGCATTGAAATTCAAAGAAACTTGGTGTTTATAAGTTCAATACAGATTTTTCTTATCATTTAAAGTTAAGAAAATACAGTTTTAGAATACCTCCCAAATTGTGTAGAAATTGATCTGAATTGTTTTTATTCTCTTCCACTCATTCTTCATATTTTGGCCCAATAAATTATCTAATTTAATAGCAACCTTTTAATGTAAACTTCACATGCACACTCAAACACACATGTGATCGAGAGAGAGAGAGAGAGAGAGAGAGAGAGAGAGAGAGAGAGAGAGAGAGAGAGAGAGAGAAGAGAGAGCAAATATATACTAGAGAAATATATAGGTCACTGGTGCTTAAATTTGAGATTTCAAAGTCTTTTCTACAGCTATTTCCATGCGGTGTTACCTCACAGAAAACAAGAAATAGTATGGAACCAATGGTAAGAATCATTTTTTGATGATAAAATACCCTTTGATAAAAATTTGTGTTAGGGAGAACTTCCGTGCCAAATAAAATGCTCTCAGGTACTCTACAGTTTGAACTACAGTCAGATTTTTGAAAATGCCAACACTCACCACTCTTTTTGTAAGAAGCAAATAACAACTGGTTTAAAAGGTTGCTTCATTAGCTAGCTATTATTGTTTACTTTCTGACATTTAAAAGGAGTTCTCTTAAGATATTTAGCTTTTTCCTTTTTGCCTCCAATGACTAACATACAGAAGTCATGTACTATGTATCCTCATTAGGAGAAAAGTCTGCTTCAGGCATAATTTGTGTTGCCATCCTCTGGTCAGAACCTGTATAAGGCATTATATTAGCTTCATTGCTTGCAATAATAGTCACAAGAGAGGTTTCTATTATATGAGAAAGTTAATAGTGCCTCTATAGTGAAGGTGATGTTTGTCTAAACCAGCACTCAAAGTGGTTTTATGAGCCTCGAGAATGGAAGATGATCAGAACCGGTAAGTCATTTCAGTCCTCCCTGACGTTGTGTAATTGGCAGACATGATGGGAATATAATTGCTCACTTAAAGACTACAAATTAATTTTGCATTGATATTCTCTCTGTATCTGTTTCTCTGTCTCTGTCACTTCTCTGTCTTTTTTTTTTCTTTTTATTGAGTGAGAGAATGAACACAAAGTTGTGTGAGTAAGAAGATGGGAAAGACCCAGGAGGCAAAAACATGATCAAAATTGTATTGTCTGAAATAGGGTTTTTAAAAAGGAATGAAAACCAAAAAGACTAGATCCAAAATGTATATTTGGTGATGTGATCTGCAACTTGAGTTCACATAATTTCTATGATCCATAAAAATACAAGAATATAACCAAATTCCCAATCCTTGGTTAAAAACTTCTGAAATCATATTTTCATATAGGAGGTTTATATATAATATAATATAAATTATATACAATATATAAAGCCCCTATATATGTATATATATTCAAGATATTGCCAAGAAATATACATTTGTAGACTAAGTAGTAAACAGTATTTATTCATGTAATGACAGGAAGATCAGAAAATAATTGTCAAAAATACCCTGTAATTTAGCAAGGCCTGGTGCACTAAATCTGAACTAAGCACTCTGGAAGTGGAAGCAGAAATACTGTCAGGCATTCAAAAGAATCATGGACTACCTAGCAAATTTCTGCAACAGAGAGTTTTACATAGCAAAAGACACAAACATACAAATATCAATTTAACTTACCTTTCTTATATTTTATTAATTATAATTTTAGAAATAACTTAAAATAACTTAGAATGATAGTGGGTACAGATGACCTTTTGTCTTCCTAAAAAGATTAGTTTCAAAAACACACTTGTTTTATTAGTTAATAAGTATATACACTTGAATTTTGGGGGAAACTATAAAATCATAGTTAAAATAGACATTTTTCATTCTCATTTGGAGGAATGAAAATTGATCCCATAGTTTTGGTCAATCTGTGTATACTTTCCAATCATGCTGCGTTCCTAGCCCTAATGGTCCTTTTTCAATTAATGTATTCATTCTGCATCCCAGTTGCAGCCTCAACCCCTCATGCTTCTCTTCCAGGCTTTATCCCCCCATTCTCCTCCCATCCAGAAAATTGTATGTCTTCTGTGTGTATCAATAAACAAGACTTATCAGTTTGCAGTATGACTAAGCACCTTCCCATGTATTAAGGCTGGACAAAGTGACTCCCCTTTCTTCCCAACAACTACTCTGTCCCCTAAATCTTAGCTAGTTAATGGACATTTTTGTTAAACCAATCTAAATGATACATCTTCACAGTGTTAAAAAAAAAAGATTATTCCTCCACAATAATACACTAAATTGTAAGATTATTTATTTGAAAAGTCAATAAAGGGATGAAAAAAAGTAAGTTTAGAGCAGGATTAAGGGTACTTATAAATGTTCAAGTACAATAAACAAATGTGAGTAAAAAATGTTTTAATAGGATTTATAGAAATAAGAATAGATGTATATCTCATTTATTAATAATTAAATATATTATATTTTTAACTGTTTATGACAACAGTAGCCATGTAACACTTTTTAGAGGGAAATATGCTGTATACTTATTCTAGGCATAATTTCTTTTAATAAATCTTATCTTCATTCGGAAACACAGTAGAATAGAGAAATTATATTTGGTTTTCAATAGTTTCTGAAAAATAAATACTTATGTGTAAAGAGGAGGGAAAATCACAAAACCATACTTGAAGTAAAACATTTTGGGGAGAATTAAAGAAGGTGACAAAAATAATACACAAATTCACACAGACAGCAAGCTCACTAAAGTCACCCACTCAGGTTTGACAGCAGTTTACATCCTTCCTTCTTTCCACTCGTGACTGCACTAACACCTGCCTTACTCAATCCTGAAAAGAAATGCGCATCAGATTTTCTTAGAGCGTTGTAAACATGTTCAAAGACAGTTCAGGGTGAGGATGTGTTTCTGGTGCAAATTGCTTTTTAATATTCCTAGACATATAAACCTCCCCTCAGCTGTCCTCTGCACACAACTTCAGATTAACCTAATGATCTGACTATAACAAATTGTCGAACTACATTTTGCTGCCAAAATGTTTTACAGTTAAGCTGTTGCTTTCTGCTTGCCCCTTTTTGTTCAGCCAAACAATGTGCTGCTCAGTTCTACGGCACAGTAAAAAGTGGATTTGGAAGGAATATAATCATGTACACAGCAAGACAAATACCATTATTTTATTTCCAATTCAGTCTACAGTGCATATTTAGCATTTAATAGTAGAATTACAGCTTTATTGAGAAAACATTATATGGAGAGATTTATTTTATTGTTGCTTACCATTTGAAAAATAATGTTTGCTAGTATACTGTGATGATATCCACTAATAAATATTGGATAGTGTTTCCCAATTCAAGACGTGTTTTATACCTCCTAATTTCATTGTTAGATAAACAGCTTATAATTATGTAGTAATAATATTTGTCTTCAATGTACCTCAAATATAATTTTTAACTAAGATTTAAGTGGCACTTGATTATTACAAGAATATAGTATTAGTCCTCTGAGAAGGAGAAGTGAAGACAGGCAAATTGCTTCGGTTCCAATAAAGCACCAATAAAGATAGCCACTTACTTTTTTTGCAATCTTTATTTTAAGCACTATTCATTTGCAAGATAACTACAGCTATGTAATTATAAAATATTTTATTCAATAGGTTAGGTGTAATATTGAATTTTTAGCCTCTTGGAGCTTTCACAACATGGTATAAATTTTACAGTACATGAATTATGTTTAAATTAATTATCAATACATATCGCCATAAGTATTGATTCGGATTTATAAGCAAACCAAGTTTTTAATTTATTAAAAATTAATAAAAATACACTATTTCCTAAAACCTGAGAGATTGTAAGGAATGATTAGATATTTTTGGTGTAAGTTATTTTCAGTGAAGTCTATGCCTAGAAATGAAATTGCTGTTTTGGAGAAGATATGCATTATATTATTTAATTTTATGTCAATAAATTTTAATGAAAAGAGAGTGTGCCTAATTTGTTTAGGTACCTGAATCCACACACTGATCTATTGGGGATAAAATATATAAATAAATGCAATGAAAAATATGAGATATTAATAATAATATTATTTCACATGACACATTTCCCATGTGAATTAGTTAAATAATCATCTATCCTAACCCTTCCAATAAAATTCCACTATTCATATATTTCACAGTTCTTATCCATTAATCTGTTTATTGATATTCAGGTGTTTTCCATTTATCAGGAATGACAGTTGTATTCTATGTCATTTTGGTAATATTTCATTAAGAAGAAATAATTAAGAAGGAACTCTAGAAAAGTACTTACTTATATGACAACCAAGCAAATTCATTAATTAAACTAAATTGCAAATTAGTTAAAAGAAAAAAAAAACAAAAACTTTGAGGTGAAAGCTAATAAAATTTCACCTCAAAGATACAAAAGGAACTTAGAAAAAATTTCCAAAATTTCTCTATTTATTTAACTTTTGGTGGATGTCAAGATTTTATTGTTTCCATATTATGTCAAACACTTTAATTTTTATGCAAACTTTCTAAGCACATGTAAATAGGAAACTTTTCAAAATAAATATATCTGATATTTTGATAAATTATTAATGCAAATATCTGATAAATGATTAATGTCCTATATTCTTATTGAATTATTTGATCCCTTTACATTTTAATATTTTGTCTTCCTTCTCCATTCTTTTCTTCTTCCTTTCCTTTGTTTTTGTGGTGCCAGAGATTTACCGGAGCCTCATTTATGTTAGGCAATCACCTGGGTACTGAGTTATATCCCTAGTCTCAACAATGCTCTCTAAAAGTGACATTAGATTTTATTATCATCGACTTCTCTTTCACTCTTCTGTTCACAGAGCTGTTCTCTCCAGAGCTCTGGAAGGAGTTGTCATCTGCCTTCATCAATGTCTCTTAATGAGTTCTCTATCAGCTAAGGGTACCATGGATTTGGTTGTTTGTTATATTTTGTTTTTGTATAGATCCTTCCTAGTAGATACTTTTGAAATATACAAAATATCCTGACCAAAAGAATAAGGAAATATATAATCCTTGTAATTATATAATTTTAGAATTTTCCTTGTAGTTTTAAGGAAAAACAAGATTATAATGATGATCTTAAACACTTTTTTGTTTGTAGAATGTGAAACAGGATCTCTTCCAGTTGAAAATTTTCATATGTCATCATGTTCAAAGACTGAGATTGGTCTCTGAGATTTATTTATTTTAAAGAATGTGAGATTTACTTTAATTTTCTAAGTACTATTATGATCAATCAGTCCATTGCTTATTGCATATAAAACAATCTTA
The DNA here is from genome assembly GCF_037038515.1 of Microtus pennsylvanicus. NCBI lineage: Eukaryota > Metazoa > Chordata > Mammalia > Rodentia > Cricetidae > Microtus > Microtus pennsylvanicus. The sequence goes on from NC_134593.1 coordinate 46,639,990, forward strand.
ATTATGAAAAGAAAAGGAAATAGATAAGATCTCTTGAGTAAATTGGGAGTTTAGGAGGTAAGAGGGAGGTTTGAATAGGAATTGAGAGGGGGGGAAGGTGAGGGGGGATGGACAGAAAGGGAAATCAAGGTAAGTAATACTTTTATTGAGGGAGCCATTATGGAGTTATTGAAAAACCTGGAACTAGGGATCTTCTCAGGAGTCTACAAGGATGGACACAGATAAGTCTCTAAGAGAAGGTGCCTGAAATGTCCTTCCCCTGTAATCAGATTGATGACTACTTTAATTGTCATCATAGAACCTTCATTCAGTAACTGACTAAATCCACAGCTAAGCACCGAGCTGAACTCCTGGAGTCCATTCATAGAAAGACAGGAGCGCTAATATGAATAAAGAGGTCAAGACCATGATACCCATCGAAACAGCTGCCCTGAGGAAGTGGGAGCTCACTGACTCTGATTCTGACCAACTGCTAGGGAACCTGTATAAAACTGAACTAGTACCTCTGAATGCGGGTGTCAGTTGTATGGCTTGGGAAGTTTGTAGAGTCACTGGCTGTGGAACTAGCGTTTATCCCTAGTGCATGGCCTGGCCTTTTGGAGCTCATTGCCTCTTGAGGGATACCTTTCCCAGACCAGATACAGGGAGGAGGGCCTTGGTCCTGACTCAAGTGATGTGTCAGGCTTTGTTGACTCTCCATGAGAGGCCTCACCCTCTCTGAAGAATGGATGGGGAGTCAGAGGTAGGGAAGGTGGGCTGAGAAGAAGGAGAGAAGAGAGAGGGAACTGGGATTGGTATGTCAAATAAAAAAGACTTTTAAAATAAAAAAAATTAAAAAGAAAAAGAAAGAAAAGAAAAAAGCTGAACAGAAGCAAGCCCAGCTAAGGACAAACATTTATGAATAAGAATAATACTCTGTGTCCCTGATTTATTTGGCAGCTGGATGACGGGAAAAGAAACAAGAGTAAAAATCAAACAAATACACGTTACTTTCTGACATTAGAAAACATTCCCATGAGTGCTATTAAATCTGATTTGCAATTCCTTGTGGTGATGTAGAGAATTACTCTTTTTTAGCAACTAGTTTATTAAATAAAATATAACATGAACTTAATCATTTTCTACTGAATAATCGTTTAACTTTACATGCAAATGAGATGATAAAAACAATAATTGTCCTTTAGATAAAAAAAATATTTTGAAATTATTTTTTACATAATGTTAGTTCTGATACTCCAGTGAGAAGACTGGAGCTCATTACTGTTGCCCAGAAAGAATTCCGTATATTTGAACATGCAACGCTTGGTAAAATCCAGCATTCATTTCTTAGGATTCCGTCCCTCCTCACAAGTATCACTAAGCAATGAAAATAAATCAGAGGAGGCCGAGGTACCTCCAGTACATCTGTATTCATGCTTTTCTTGCTAAGTAAGTGATTCCTTGGCCTCTCTTTATTTGACTTCCTGAAGTAATTTTTTTCTGAAATAATTGCAAGGCGGTGAATAATGCTTTAGAATAAGAGGGGCATAAGAATTGAATCTCAAGAGTAGAGTTATTATTACAATTCTGTTGAAAAAATTGTGCATTATACTTATTTGGTTAGAAGGGAAAAAGAATAATTGATGTTTGTCTCACAGCTATGGCTGAGGTTTTGCTTTTACGTTTTCCCCCTTAATGATCTTACATTCTAGACATTTCCCCAGAAATTAAAAATGTATACTTTTTGTAAAACTTAGAGAAAATCTTTCATCTAATTTCCATGAAAAGCAGAATGATGAGTTGATTTTAAGAATAAAGACAAAATAAAAATGAAAAATTCAGAAAATAGTAACATTACCTTATAAAGAAAAAAAGATGGCAACATTACTTTCTTATTTGACCAGCATTGCTAGGTTGGAGATTAAAAAGTAGCAACTTATTGAGGAAGGGAGGGGAAAAAGGGCTTTATGAAGCACAGAGAAAGGAAAATGCTAAAATGCCCTCATTTATTACTATGAGGGTAAGGTGTCTCCGACTGTTATTAAATGTTTAATGTAGCTGTTGGCAGGTGTGTATAATGAGCTATGTTTCATGTCTAGGAGGCTGCTAACGGAACGATTTCTTATTCACCTATTGCACAATGAGGAAATCATCCCCGCACTTCTGAAAATTCATTATCATCCTTTTCCCTTTAAGTAAAGATTGTCCCTGGCATACAGAGGTTTGAAATTTTGTTCAATTTTATTTGCTTTGAATAAAATGGACATTTTTGCTTGTTAAGGGAACATAAAGCACAGACTCTTGGAGATTTTACTGTGGAAAAAGTGTTTGATTATCAAAGGTCAAGTTAGGCGGGAAGCACTGGTTGTGTAAAAACATTTTGCAAGACTTACTTAAGACTAAGAATTTTTTCTAATGATATTACCTGCTGTTTTTTTTTAGCATACTGAATTAATTTTTATTTTTAGTCTTCAAATTAACCAACTGCTTTAATTTCTTCATATGGTGGTATACCAGTACACTGTGTACTTGACAGAAACCAATAAAATATTAGAAGTTAAAAAAGGAAAAATTCTAATACACAGTATTAAAAATACTTCAAAATTTTTTGGAACTACAAGGTATAAACTGAATATTCTCCATGTCTAATATATGATTGTATTAACTATCCCAAATATATTGTGAAAAATCAGAGCAATCATTCCAAAAGACTTTTATTCATGATATTCAACAAAACATGGAGTCTTATAAAGGAGAACAAGTGAACTGTATGCAAATGATAAACCAGCTGAATAGAGAGATGTGTCTAAATAGCATAAAATAATTTAAAATAGATATTTAGAACTTGTTTGAAAAAGTGTCTGCATATAAAAATGTTACTTTTCTGTATAAGATATATACTCTCTGAAAAGGAAGTTTTGAAAAATTATAGAGATAAATTTTCCTTTTTACAGAAATATATGTGTACCAATGATATGAGAATACAGATGCAAAATATTTCTACTACTGTCCTTTTATGTAAAAAAATAAGAGCCCTGTGCTTTCAATGCAAAAATTCACATCATGTGGACATCTTAAATGTGGATATTAAAATAGATATCTATTACCATCATTTTTGAAGACCTCTTTTACATTAAAAGTGACTTATAACTTAGGTACCTATTTAAAATTTCTTAGGTACCTATTTAAAAGATTCGGTGTAGGAAAGGGTAGTGAATATCATATAGATACAGTATATGAGAATTATATACATTATATGTATGTATAATACAGATATAATCTATGAGAATTACATATCATACATGTATATTTGTTATATATATATAATAACTTGTAATTTTGTAATATTTGTTGTGATAACTCTACAAAACACAAGAGAATTTTGCTTCCTATAACTGTCTATAAAATGGTCCTGATACAGTTTTGTATTACTTCTTAATGACATTGTTTAGGAAAAGAGGACTGTGAGAAAAGAAACCAAATATAAATAGAAGTAGTTTAATCTTTCTTAGTATCACAATAGAATGGTTTCTACATAAATCTTCACTTATGTATTCTTCAACAGATACTCAGAGTTACTCAAGGTCACATTGCTTAGCCTATTGTAGATCAAAAGGTTTGTAATTGACTTGGTGTTTACCTTTCTCCTGTTGTTGTGTACCTAATAACTTGAATACTAGTAGAGGGCAAGATTCTAGGTAGACACCAGATTAATTTCGTCCTTTTTGATGAGATGTGTAGCTGTTGTCTTTATCAAAAGGGCCTTACGATCAGTTTGTTAACGCAGTAGCTTGCTTATTGGAAAATTAACAGATGACATCCACATATAAGTGAATACATACCAGATTTTCATTTTGTATGTATGGGAGCCTCTGGATTACTTCACTCAGGGTGATTATTTTAGCTCCAACCAATTACTTATGAATTTCATGATTTCATTTTAGTTAACAGCTGAGTACTATTCCATTGTGTAATGACACAAAGCTTATAGCTAACTAACCAATATTTGATTGAATTTAAAACCCACTTCATGAGATGGAGGACATTCCTAAAACATCTCTCGTGACTAAAAACTAGAAACTAGATAGTCCATGAACCTGGGAAAATCAAACAGAGTTGTTCTGCTAAGAGAACATAGCAATAGAATGACTCCTAATGACCTTACACACTTCTCATAGATCTGTGTTTTATTCAGTCATCGTCAGAGAAAGCTTCTCCTGCAGCAGATGAAAACAAATACTGAGACTCACAACTGAACAATGAGTAGAGAGCCAGAGACAATGGAGCATTCAGTCCTAAATGGGATATTTCTATCAAGTCATTTCCCTTAGGGATTAGGGAACTCTGGAGAAGAGGAGTAGAAAAGTTTTGAAAGCCAGACTAGATGGGAAACACCAAGGAAAAAAATCTCTTCTAAACACAGAAGGACTGATACATATACAAACTCATATACTACAGAATTATGAATGGGTCTTGACCTGATAAGGTACAGCATTGAAAGGAAATTTGGACACAGGCCTGTATAGCTAACCTAGAAGCTATCTCCAATTGATAACTGGTTGCAAATGAAAATTAGTTTTCTCCAATGGAGTCTCACCGAGGATACAAACCACTCTTACAGGCAGGCTCCATGCCCAGAAGTCATTATTCAATACAATACAAACTCAATGACATTTTTGGTGGTTTATTGTTCTACAATGGTTTGTCAGGGCTTTTGGCTTTCTTTCTTTATTTTTATTTTGTGTGTGTGTGTGTGTGTATGCATACATACACACTTATATGTGTGCATGTGAATGTATGTGTGTATATATATATATATACACACACACACACACACAATATACACAATATACATAATAGTTTCTCATTTTGTGTTTTTATAGATTTCTTTGGGTGCAAATGTGTGTCACTGTGTCTATATGACTTATTGGGCTTTTGGGTTGCTCCTTTCCTTTTATTTCTTTATTTTTTTCTATTCTGGAGTGTTTGTTTTTATTTTTCCTAATTATGTTATTTGTAGTAGTACCCAGATGCCTGTTAGTAACCTAAAATGAGCAAAAGAAAGGGTCTGAATTTGAATGGATAGAATAGGGTAAAACTTCTGGGGAGTGTTGGGGAGGCAAACATTATTAGACTATATCATATTTAAGAAGCTGTTTCAACTTAAATTGTTTAAAATCCAGGTTCTGGCTATTACAAATAATACTGCTATGAACATAGTTGAACAAATGCTTTTGTCATATGATAGGGCATCTCTTGGTATATTCCCAAGAGTGGTATTGCTGGGTCCAGGGGTAGGTTGATCCCGAATTACCCTAGAGGGTCTCCCAGGTGCCCAAGCCGAGGTCCCCAGTTAGTTCCTTGGGCAGCTGAGGATAGGGAACCTGAAATGACCCTATCCTAGAGCAATACTGACGAATATCTTGCATATCATCATAGAACCTTCATCTGGTGATGGATGGAGATAGAGACAGAGACCCACACTGGAGCACTGGACTAAGCTCCCAAGGTCCCAATGAGGAGCAGAAGGAGGGAGAACATGAGCAAAGAAGTCGGGACCACGAGGGGTGCACCCACCCACTGAGACAGTGGAGCTGATCTATTGGGAGCTCACCAAGGCCAGCTGGACTGTGACTAAAAAAGCATGGGATAAAACTGGACTCTCTGAACATGGCCAACAATGAGGGCTGATGAGACGCAAAGGACAATGGCACGGGGTTTTGATCCTATGCAATGTGGTGGCTTTGTGGGAGCCTAGCCAGCTTGGATGTTCACCTTCCTAGATATGGACGGAGGGGGGAGGACCTAGGACTTACCACAGGGCAGAAAACCCTGACTGCTCTTTGGACTGGAGAGGGAGGGGGAAAGGAGTGAGGGGAGGAGAAGGGTGGGAGGAGGGGGAAAACGGTGGGAGGAGGGGGAAAACGGTGGGAGGAGGGGGAGGGAAATGGGAGGCTGGGAGGAGGTGGAAACTTGTTTTTTTTTTCTCCTTTTCTCAATAAAAAAAATATTGTTTAAAATCCCAATGAATAAATAAAAGAAACTTCAGATCAAAATTAAAATTACTGCAATGTAAGACCTAAGGAGAAATGATGATAAAATACAAAGAAGGCTACAAAGACATAGTTAGAAGAAATGCCAAGTCATTTATAATATAATGTTATCTTTATTTTTAATAATGCATACTAAATTAAATTATTAAAAAATGAAAAGATTTATTATAAGTCAGTAATGCATCTTACATAATCTGAGTTTGGAAATCTCAGGCCTCAGTAGAAAATAGTGAATTATTGACATTCTGAATTATTCAGTTTCCTTGGAGTAACAAGATATCATATCCTCTTTGCCTGCCTTGCCACAAGTTGAAAATATTAATCTACAAGTTCAGTTTTGTCTTTTCCCTTTTTTTATTATCCAAGAATAATTTCTGAGAAGGCATAATTTTCAAGGTATATTTTTACACCATTGAAGTCAAGTGTTTTCATGATTCTCTATCTACAATGTCCAACATTTATTTATTCAAGGAACACTTATCCAGAATCAACAATATGCTTGGCACATCATATACTTTGAAGAAAAATTATGTGACAGTTTGCAGTCTGTAAGATAAAGTCAAATAGAAAGAGAGACAAGCAACCAAATTTCACATGATTTGTTACACTACATAAAGGAACATGCTTCCTACCTTCCTCTATAATGATTTAAGGTGTCAAAACAAAGATCATAATGATCTATTTGGAAGACAATATGCCTTTTTCAAAATCACAATAGGAAAGAACATGTGCAGTAGAAGGAGGGAAAATGGAAAGCAACAAAGATTGGGATCAGTGCAGCACGTGAGAAAAAAATACCTTTTCTGAAAGGAAACGTTATACTATGGCAGTAAAATGGACTAGATAGAAACTATATCACAAATCTAGTGGACAAAATAGTAAACATTAATGTTAATAAATATTTTTTGATTTTTTCAAGTAGTATCTAAATATCTGATGTACCATTTTTTCCTTTGCAATAAATTGTACTTTAAATTAAAAATTGTAAGTATCTAAATTCAATAATATGATCCATCTTTGCTAATCAGAGCAAAGTTTTCAGTCTTTTCTAAATCACATCAACTTCTTCACAGAACACACAGTGACAGATAAAAGGCAAACATGTTCTCAAGTGATTTGCCATTGTTGGGGAGATGCTGGGGTTTTGTTCAACTGCTAATACTCTTCCATATTTAGAAAATGTCTAAAATCCTAAAATATGATAAAATAATAACATTGTGTAGAATAAGCGATTTTTTACAAAACTATTAATATCTTCCTCTCTGGAAAATAATCTTATTCAATCTGAAAATTTTGTGATACAAATAATACCATAAGTAAAATATCAGTCATAATATCAGAAATCAGATATAAGTGTAAGAGGCAGACAGTTATTGAGAACCAAGAGAAGACTATTATAAAGAATAACAAATGAGAACAACAGAGAAATACAACATCAGATTACCTATAAATTGTAGATTAAATATACTAATAATCAAATAGTTAAAAAAATCTGAAAATACTGATAAATTACATAGTAGTAACTTTCATAAAAGAAATAGAAAGGTCTAGAAAACGGAGCTAAAAATTAAGTTTACCCATAAATTAGTTTTCTCGGGTATTCTTTTTGGTAAATTGAAATATTTTTTGTTATAATATAGATATGGTGAATGGCATCAACTGGGCCAGGATTATTTCAACACACAGTTTTACTTACTCTCATAAGATAATTTAGTACTGTTTATCACACATTATTTTGTATTATTTAGTTTACTTTGTAAAATTCAATGAATAATCTTTTTTGTTTACTGAGTGATAGATGGAAATTGCAAGTGCTCTATTCGGTACTTTTTTGTATTCATTATTTTTCAGATCTAGAGTTCACTTTGTATTGTTTAGTAACATTAAATCAATTTTGTAAATTTGGAAAAACTACATTGCCAGACCATAACTCTAAAGTTAATCTTTGGCTTAGATTTCAACCATTGACATGGGATCAGCTTACAATTTTAAATTTTCACTTTTAATTACTCTTTGTTTTATCCTTAAGTGATATTTAAAGGATAATATGAGAAAACTATATAGAGATGCCATTATGGATATTAGTTGGAGCAATCTCAACCCAGAAATGTATGGATCAAGGTCATTCTTCCTCTACATTTTACTGTTCAAATCAAGGAGTGCCAAAATTAGTCCAACACTGAAATTTCCATCTCAAATTAATTTCTGAACTAAGTTTCCTTTTTAAAAAGCACACTGGTAAATTTCTGATATTTATTGGTCTTTTTACTTGGAATACCTTCTTCACAGAATGACTTTAGTTTCCTTATCAGGCCAGAGAAAGATAATTTCCAATTATTCTTTCTCTTCAAACCTTATAGACAATTCTCAAAAAACTTTTCTTCTACCACAAAGTCACTACCTTGAAAGCTTCCTTTGAACCTCCAATCTCTCCTTCATCCATAATGGGATCTCTTCTGGTTCATATGTACACATTCATTATATCTCATTCAGATGATCCTCTTCTGTGAATTCATTTGTGCTTCCACTCCCCAGCATATTCTGTAACATATTAAGCTCTGAATTTGTTTTTTGCTTTATAAACATCTCTACATAAGTCTGGATGAAATGTTGCATGATGCATTAGTTCATACCTAGACCTTTTTTTTTCTTTTCTTTTCTTTCTTTTTTTTTTTTTTTTTGCTATTCAAGTTGAAGAATTCTCTTACATTTCCATAGGAATGATATTATTATTCTCTTTTCCAGGACAAAAAAAAAGAGTAGAGAATAATGAAAGAAAACACAAGGACTGCCAGGTCCTGCTATCTATATTTCATACGTATTTCCACCATAATATGCACATTGTGGTACAGAAGCATTTTCTTCTCTGTTGACATGTAATATAATCCAAGAATTAGAGTTGTGACAAAGTGTTTTGAAGAGAAAAAGTGAAAAAGAGGAAATTCTGATCAAATCACTTAACATGAAGGAGACTATGAACATGCATTCTGAAAGAGAAGAAAGTTAACAGGGTAAACAGAAGTAGGGAGATGCTTCTTGCGTACTTCCTGCCCTTTTGTTTACCCTGAAAGTATATAAACAGTCCATACATTGAATATAAAAATAGAGAACCATCACCAACTAAAATTTTGTGGAAGAAATTTGGAAACCTTTATAGATATGTTAAGTATTTACAAGAATGCAACCTATATCATGACTGAAGCATTTTTCAAAATTAGCATTTCCATGGTCTTTTTTGTTGAAGTTCAGTTTCAGCTAATTTAGAAGATGATTGTTTATCTCATGTAAATACACATCTGGGGCATACAATTCAAATTTGAATTCTTTATGTCATCAAAAAATTCTCTACTTATCCCACATCCTTCTACATTTTCAAGAAAGTACTAACAGTCATTTTTGGACTATCATTTTGTAAAATTTTAAAGTTTAGTGTTCTTTTATATGTACAGATGCTTTGCTGCATTTTTCTGTGAATCACATTCATGCAGGACTTATTGAGACCAGAAGAGGGTGATAGGCCTTCTAGAACTGGGGTTACTGGCTATTGTGTGCTGCCTTGTGGGATCTGAGAAATAAATCAAGGTCCTCTGGAAGAGCAGCCAGTAATCTTAACTACTGAGTCATCTCTCCAACCTCCAAAGATAATAAGTTTTAAAACTATAAAATATATTTTTTTTTGCTTCATGCTAGATTCAATTCTATAAGCAAGGATTTCCAAAGTACATAATTTCATCCTTCTAGGATTTGACAAATCATACCATTTGTGAAATCTATTCTTACTTTGTAAAATGATAGAATGGAGGAGGTTTCATTTATTTTTGAAAGGTTATTTTTTTTAAGTGAAATCTTGCTGGTTTGCTAGTGGTACCATATCAAAATAGGTGATTTTTAGAAACTTGTCTACTTTAAACAAACCTGCAATTTATTTTCCAACATTTTTGCGGTAACAAGAACAAGGCAGATATGCTGAAAAACTAAGTTTCTGTTCCTCTTGTTGTGGATTAATTCAACACATTAAAATGATGTCATGTTGCCTTTTCTCTGTGCAATGCATATACATATTTTTGAGATGGGGAGAAACACAGAGAGACAGAGTGCCAGAAAGAGACAGAGAGAATGACAGAGACAGAGATAAACAAAAAGAGAGAGATTAGCAGAGAAATACAGAGGGGGAAAATCTTATTTTTGGTATTTTATCTTGTAAGGCCTCTTCATTAGGAGACCCATAATTATGACCATTAATTATTTCACTAAAATTTTATCATTAAATATAGCTAGGAATTTAACGTGAATTTTTCTAAGCTATAATTTAGAACATTAAAAATGCTTTCTATGATTTACCAAGTTGTGATCTATTTATTACATACAATGAAAAAAGTAAAAAAAAAAATGGTGCCCTGGCAATGTTGAAGCATGCATGGGCAGCCAGTATATGGTGGTTCTGTTGAAGTTGCGCATATTGGGTTTCATTTTCTAAGTTGATGAGGATGACTGACCAGGTCTTGTTCTAAAGAGGGTACCAGATTTTATTACAGTTTGTTCTGAGCCACCATGCTCAGAATTGAACTCGGAACCTTTTTAAGTGCAGGCAGTGCTCTTAGCTGCTCTGCCATTGCTCCAGCCGTTTCTCTCATTTATTATACAGGATTATATTAAGTTCATAGACCATTACAATAAACTAGGATATGTGTTTTATTCATCGTGAAATAAATGTTAAAGTATTCTTTTTCAGCCTGATAATTAATTTTCCAGAGGTATACTCAGAAAATATTATGTAAAAACCAAAAAAGAACTAAGTTCCTAATTGATATCTAATACTTCTTCTGTAAATAGTGTTACTTTTACTTATTACTACTTATTAATGTTTTAAAAATATAATATTGTTTAAATTTCAGGTTTATTAATTCATCCTTTTCCAGATTAATGTGTGGTCATCAGAGCAATTCTTTAAATAATACCTGTAATATACCAATTATGTGTAAACCATTATGATGTCTCAGTGACTAGAATTGCTTTAGTTTAAGCCTACTAAAATGAGTTCAATAAACTTATCTTAAAGAGTGGCAAGAGATCCCCTCATTCCTGTGAGTTGTCCTCTGACCTTCAGATATATGTTGTCTCAGGCATGGCCCTTCAGACCACATTAATTTTTTTAAGTATGTGCTATTCTTGGTATCCTGTATGGCTTAAAATTTATATTATATGTAACTTAGAATTTTACACAAATTAATGAAATTGTAATAATGTATGAGTTTGGAAACAAATAGATTACCCTTCTTGGGATATGGAAATCATATTTGAAGATTATGATCTTCAGCTCATTACATATATACTGCAACAAGATGGGTGCATCCTTAGCAGATATTCCTATCTCATGAACTTAATGTCACAAGTTTGACTTTAAGCATTTAACAACTAGTAAACACATAGGAATGATCGTTAAAACATTAACAGTCTAACAAGGGGAGAGTTGGCTCATTTTATATTTTGATGATTTGTTTGTAATTCTCTAGGGGATAGCAGAAAAGGCAAGTAAAATCAAATAGAGCCGGGACACATGCAAACATAAATTCTCTAAGTAGCAAAGTGCTTAAGTTGTTTTCCAAGAAATGCTTCCAAAATCCAGCCAAAAACAGTTTGAGAAATGTGAGAGAAAGTCAATTCTTGTCTGATAAAATAAGAACTAAACACCCCCAAGGCCCTGAGGCATAACATGCTATCAATTATCAAAATAACTCCCCTATCCTGTCTTCAAAAGATATGATATATTATTTCCTGTATTTATGTCAGGAAACGAGCCCTTGCTTATTATCAGAACATGTAGAATATCTCTCTAGATGTCCTAACTGTGAAGAAATAACTGGCATATGAAAGAACACAAAACCAAGATCTCAGAAAGGTGAAAATCTGTGAGAACTGCTAAAGCTGCAAAATACTACCTGGACCCAAAGCTGGTGTAGCTATGATTAAATTCACTAAACTTTTTGTGACTGATAAAACCAATGAGCTAGCAGAACAAGGATACCTTCAAGCACTCTATTTGAAAATCCAGAGGTGTAATATGACAAGATCGAGGATTAAAGAAACAGCAACAACAGAAAACAGTGGCTGAGAATTATGATCTGAGGATTTATGGAGGAGACTATAATGGGAGGTCATTCCTATTTGCACACCTTTAGTGTTTTCAATTCATATGATTGAGGTTCCTAACTCTTAAAAAATATGTCAATACGTTAGAATGTAGCAAATATCTAGTATCACTGCAGGTGTTTTCAATTCAGCAAATACGTAATGATAAATTTGCTAAGGTACTTGTGCTTCTCCTTAAAAAAATTATTGAGCAAACTTCTATTTTGTTGAGAGAGTTTAAACATGATTATGTTTGATCCAAATACACCAAAGACTTACATGTTAGAAATGTTCATTCCATTGCTACAGTATTTCTTCATGACAACTGAGCACATAAATCTTTTGTTTGAGGTCTGGGAGATAATCCCAAGGCTTAAGGCATGGTCAGCAAGCACTAGACGCCACAGCAACAACAGTGTTCTTTCTAGGCACAGTGTTTCAGTATGCAGGCAAGGCTGACCTCAAACATTCAGGCTTCCTACCAATGCCTCCCAAACATTGGGAATACAGGCATGTGTCACCAAGTTCAAAATGATATAAATATGTTTCAGAGCTTAAGTTTTAGTATTTCCAATATATTCCTTAATATGTGCTCACTACAGCACTGTTGTTGCAAAGTCTCCCAACACTCAGATGCTTCCTCTCCATGTGGACTCTATATTTATCCCATTGGGTTCAATGCACTTAAATTTGACTCTAATATTAACTAGAGTTATTTTCTTTGTCATTAATGTTTCATCTTCTCTGTGCCTTTCTTGTCAGTAGTATATAATTTCTTTACCTTCTGGAAAACCATCATTGCTATTTATTCAAGTATGTTTTCCTCTTCAAGCATTTTACCCAACTTAGTACGAAAAGCTTTTATTTTTTTTTTCTTACAGATAGTTCACATTTCACCAGCACTGTTACTGATGTTCTTTATATTGACCGTCTTTCTTTACTGTGGTCAAAATATAAGAAAAAAAAACAAGAGAAAAAATGACCTATATTAGCTTATGATTTCAAAAGATCTTAGTTGGTTGAGGAAGAAAGACTGCACAGCTGAAGTAGCAGAGTTGCAGCACATTATAGCCAACTAGGAAGCAGATAACAAATCTCCAACCAGTGCAGGGATAAATGTATGTCCTAACTTAAATGTATGTCCTTTTCTATCTATGTCCCCAAGCTCTGTCCTTCCTCCTGAAGGTTCCACAGCCTCTCTAAACATACTACCTGGAAACAAGCATTTGAAGATGAGGTGTGAAAGACACTTCAGGTGAGTTAAAAATTTCCTTAACAAAATTAAGATCCAAAGGAAAAAGCATAACAAAATTGTTTAATCAAAATATTGCATTAAAAAAGACCTTAGAAGCAAAAACAAAAGACCCAGAGGAAAGCTTGTTTTTACACTTAAGTTCCATGGAACATAGGCTGCCAAAACAAAATGAGATTGAACAAAAGGAAATAATGTAAGAATAAAAAATTAAGTGAAGAAATTCAGATTTCTTTTCTAGTCTTAAGAAAAGGCTCTTCTGTATTAAGGATATTATGGTCTGGCATGAGAAAAGACAGTTCCATTTTATGATGTAAATGTGGATGTTCTTTGAAAGCTCAATTCAAAGAAAACAATAGGAATTTAGATGTTGATGGTGTGCATGCTGTCTTTGCTTCTTGGACCTATGCATGACCAAATTTTTCCACCATGCATGCTTAGTAGTTACTTCTAAATTCTCTAGTTCCAAGCCCATAGGCCTGCTGCCTATGTCTGAAACATCCCAAACTATTACAAAATAAACCTCTTTGGTTTTTTTTTATATTTACTGTGTATGTGTGGGTGTTTGAGTGTTGTAGAATATTATTTTAAGATATATTTGTTGATGCTGTGGAATATTTGTTTAGTGGTGCAACGATGTGCTACATTCCTTTATGTTGCATTTGTTTAACTCTGTTAACCTGTGTTACTTGTCTGTTTAAAATGCCTTGATTGGCCTAATGAAGAGCTGAATGGCCAATACCAAGGATAGGTAGGGAGGGCAGGCAGAGAGCATAAGTAGAAGGAGAAAAAAACAGATCAGGAAATAAGAAAGATCATGAACCAGAAAAAGGGAAAGAAAAGGACTCTAGAAGGCAGCCACTCTGCCACAATGCCAGTCATTGATAAGAGTGAAAGTAAAAAGTACAGAAGTAAGAAAAGGGAAAAGCCTAGATGGAAGAGATAGACAGGATAATTTAAGTTAAAGAAAGCTGGCAAAAAAACAAGGAGAGTTATGGCCTGTTATTCATACATAAGAAAAAGACTCGGTGTTTATTTGGGAGCTGGGTTGCGGGCCCTCAAAATAGTAAAGACTAAAAAATACAACAACTACATATTTTTTTCATTAAATAAAACTGGTCCACACAGAGAAGAATTTATGGCAGTTTTAGCTTTAATGGTTTGCTTCTGGAGATAAAGGAGAGATGTGATATATATATCTTAGAGAACTCTAGTTTCCATAGAATTATAATAAGTATAGTCTAGAATCTTTTTTACAAAATTCTGCTTTTGAGTCTGCCTTCCCTATAAGAAACATCATGTTGTGCATGAAAGGGACATAACACTCAAACTCATGACCTTGGAGACTGGAGAAGACTTGTTTCTGAAACTGTCTTATCTGCAGGGACCAAGGACCACAGTAAAGAACAGGACATATTTCCTTGACTTTAGCCTATCCTTCCCATAAGTTATAACACTGGCAAGAACAAGTTGGAAAGAAAGAAACAGGTTGTTTCTCTCTCCAGTTTTTCTCAAAACACTAAATCAACCCATTTCCCCAATATGGAAAACTTGTCACTAATTAAATATAAGTTCCAAATTATATAACAGTTTCTTTTTTAATACAGGCAACCATGGAGTCAGGCCTTAAAGCTAGGTGATACAGTAACTGAATTTGGTAGTCCATGATGGTACAATATGTCATGTTTTTATTTGATTATAGGGCATTCAGAATTTCCCCCATATTACAGGCTGTGGGTCAAAGAGAAGAATGGATAATCTTTTTTTTTTTTTGGTATATCTATATTTTTTTATTTAAAACTTTCCACCTCCTCCCCTCCTCCCATTTCCCTCCCCTCCCCCACTCCTCCTCTCCCTCCCTCTCCAGTTCAAAGAACAGTCAGGGTTTACTGCCCTGTGGGAAGTCCAAAGTCCACCCCCATCCATCCAGGTCTAGGAAGGTGAGCATCCAAACAGACTAATCTCCCACAAAGCCAGGACATGCAGTAGGATCAAAACCCAGTGCCATTGTCCTGGGCTTCTCAGTCAGCCCCTCCCTTGTCTGCCACATTCGGAGAGTCCGGTTTGATCACATGCTCCATCAGTCCCAGTTCAGCTTGCTGTGGTGAGCTTCCCTTAGATCAGCCCCACTGTCGAAGTGGGTGGGCGCACCTCTCACGGTCCTGACTTCCTTGCTCATGTTCTCCCTCCTTCTGCTCCTAATTTGGACCTTGGGAGCTCAGTCCAGTGCTCCAATGTGGGTCTTTGTCTCTATCTCCATCCATCGCCAGATGAAGGTTCTATGGTGATATGCAAGATATTCGTTAGTATGGCTATAGGATTGGACCATTTCAGGCTCTCTCTCCTCAGCTGCCCAAGGACCTAGTTGGGTACATCTCTCAGAACCCCTGGGAACCCCTCTAGAACCCTAAAATGTCTCCCTTAATTAAGATATATACTTCCCTCCTCCCATATCCACCCTTCCTCCATCCCAACAGTCCCATTCTCCCAAGCTCTCCCCATCCCCCCCTTCTCACTTTTTCCGCCCCATCTCTCCTTACCCCCATCCCACCCCTACCTCCAAGTTTCCAATTTTTGCGTGGCAATCTTTTCTCCTTCCAATATCCAGGATGATAACTATATGTTTTTCGTTGGGTTCACCTTCTTATTTAGCTTCTCTAGGATCACAAATTATAGGCTCAATGTCCTTCATTTATGGCTAGAATCCACTTATGAGGGAGTACATACCATATTCATCTTCTTGGGTCTGGCTTACCTCACTCAGGATAGGGTTTTCTGTTTCCATCCATTTGCAGGCAAAATTCAAGATGTTATTGTTTTTTACTGCTGAGTAATACTCTAATGCATACATATTCCATCCTTTCTTTATCCATTCTTCCAATGAGGGGCATCTAGGTTGTTTCCAGGTTCTGGCTATTAAAAATAATGCTGCTATGAACATAGTTGAACAAATACTTTTTTAGTATGATAGAGCATCTCTTGGGTAAATTCCCAAGAGTGGTATTGCTGGATTCTGGGGTAGGTTGATCCCAAATTTCCTAAGAAACCACCACACTGATTTCCAAAGTGGTTGCACAAGTTTGCATTCCCACCAGTAATGGATGAGGGTACCCCTTACTCCACATCCTCTCCAGCAAAGGCTATCATTGGTGTTTTTGATTTTAGCCATTCTGACAGGTGTAACATGGTATCTCAAAGTTGTTTTGATTTGTAATTTCCTGATCGCTAAGGAGGTTGAGCATGACCTTAAGTGTCTTTTGGCCATTTGAACTTGTTCTTTTGAGAATTCTCTGTTCAGTTCAGTGCCCCATTTTATAATTGGGTTAGTTAGCTCTTTTTGACCAGGCTGGCCTTGAGCTCACGGAGATCCTCCTGCCTCTGCCTCTCAAGTGCTGAGATTAAAGGCGTGGGCCACCACTGCCCGGCTAAGAATGGATACATTTCTTAAAGCTGATGCATCTAATTCTATTTTTGGATATTCCTTTTCTCTCCCTGATAGCCAGCATTGAGAGTCCTGTGCTAACTCTGATAAAACTGAAGAAAAATCAAATGAATGCTTTGGAATCTGGGTACCTAAAGTGGTATGCTTGGAGAATTAGCATTGGCGCAGCACAGTGAATATTGCTATTTTGTTTCCTTTTTGTTTGTGGCTTTTGGCCAACTTGTGATAGCTTGCCAACCTTCTGGTGATATTTCTTAACCAAAATTAAGTTTCCTGTTGAACAATTTGTTGGACAAGGAAGGTTTGTGATTTGTTTATATTTCTGGCTCCAATATGCAGAAACATTAAGAGGCATAGATAAACAGGTGTATTTGAAGATCTCTTGTGGCTTGTATGTGAATGGAAAATGCTAATTCTGTTTTGGAACTCCCTAGTGAAAATTTTTTTATGAATTAGATAAAGATAATTTGATTCTCATTTTGGAACTGCATGGAATGTATTTAAAAAACTGTACTCTGATTAGATAAAATTATTTTCTTTAAAGTAACTAGCTAGAATAACTATATTTTGATCCTTCTATGGTGCTATTTTTTTTCTGGTAAGCTAAATTTGTATATATCTCTCTGTCTCTGTCTCTGTCTCTCTGTTTCTCTGTGTGTGCATACTGTGTATGTGTCTTTGCTTGTTTTGGTTAACAAGAGGTTTTGATTCACATTTCTGCGAATATTTCCTATTTAAGGTGTTTTGAATGGGATAGGCCTATTATAGACTCATGCATATGAGAACTACTCCAAACTGGCAGTGATGTTTGGGCTTATTATGAAAAAATTAGGATGGAGTCTTGCTGTAGGAAACACATCACTGAAAGTGAGCTTCAAGAGTTCATAGCTTACTCATACTCTAGGTAACCTTCTGTTGTGTGTGAATGGAGGGTCATTTTTTCAGCTTCCGACTGAATCTGATAGAGCATGATGGTACAATACAATTATGTCTGACTGTTTGCTGCCATGACTTTCTCATCACTGTGGCTCTCCTCTCTGAGACAATAAGCCAACAACAATATTTTGGGGATATGCTTCTTTTGGTCATAACTAATAAGCCTTGATTAAAAGTTTCTTTGATGATTGTTCTTGGCCAGGCATGTGTAGAATGCAGAAATTTAAAAAAAAAAAAAAACAGCTGGAGAGATGGCTCAAAGATTAAGAGCACTGGCTGCTCTTCCAGAGGTCCTGAGTTCAATTCCCAGCAACCACGTGGTGGGGCTCACAGCCTCCTGTAATGAGATTCTGTGCCCTCTACAGGCCTGCAGGTAAATATGCAGGCAGAACACTATACATAATTTTTTGCCTGGTGGTGGTGGCAAACGCCTTTAATCCCAGCACTTGGGAGGCAGAGGCAGGATATCTGTGAGTTCGAGGTCACCATGGTCTACAAGTCTAGTTCCAGGACAGGGGCCAAAACTACAGAGAAAACTTGTCTCGAAAATACAAAAACAAACAAACAAACAAAAAAAAACAAAGAAAAAAAAAAGCACAGACTCTTTGGTAATAAAATAAAATGGTATTTTTTAAATCAAATGTAAATTATATATAAAATGTGGATTCAAATATTATAATACTTGAGAATCTTATGGCTTAGACATGCAACTAAGTTGTCCATATATTTCAGCTAGTCATTTACATAATTTGGAGTTAACTATTTATGTATAAACCTGGTAAATTCACATAATTTGTTGCTTTATCTTATGACAATGAGATAAGGAAATATATGTCTTTTTTATTTGTTTTTTTAATTTATTTATTTATTAAAGATTTCTATCTCTTCCCTGCCACCGCCTCCCATTTCCCTCCCCCTCCCCCAATTAAGTCCCCCCCCCCTCAGCCCGAAAAGCAATCAGGGTTCCCTGTCCTGTGGGAAGTCCAAGGAACCCCCACCTCCATCCAGGTCTAGTAAGTTGAGCATCCAAACTGCCTAGGCTCCCACAAAGCCAGTGCGTGCAGTAGGATCAGAAACCCATTGCCATTGTTCTTGAGTTGTCAGTAGTCCTCATTGTCCGCTATGTTCAGAGAGTCCAGTTTTATCCCAGGCTTTTCCAGACCCAGGCCAGCTGGTCTTGGTGAGTTCCCAGTAGAACATCCCCATTGTCTCAGTGTGTGGGTGCACCCCTTGCGGTCCTGAGTTCCTTGCTCGTGCTCTCTCTCCTTCTGCTCCTGATTTGGACCTTGAGATTTCAGTCCTGTGCTCCAATGTGGGTCTCTGTCTCTGTCTCCTTTCATCGCTTGCTGAAGGTGGATACCTATATGTTTTTTTGAGGGGGGTTCTCCTTATTTAGCATCTCTAGGATCACTAATTATAGGCTCAATGTCCTTGGTTTATGGCGGAAATATATGTCTTATTTTGTTTTTCAATACATGGTTTCTGGTGTAACAGCCTTGGATGCTCTGGAACTCAATGTATAGACCAGACAGAACTTGAACTCACAGAGATCCGACTGCCTCTTCCTTCAGAGTAATGAGATTAAACACATGTTACACCAAGGCTAGGTAAAATTGGGAAATTTCTGATATGAGTTTTATTTAGTTTGTATGTAAGAAAGAGAAAGAAGATGGAGTAAAGACTATTAATGCCACCACCAGAGACAATGAATCCACAGCCTTGGCCAGCTGTGAACCTGGTGAGCTACAACAATGGCAAGCCTGTCAAGACACACCCTCTCATGCAACAACAGCATAGATATTACGGGAGAAGCTATTTTTTTGATTTAAAGCCTGCTTCAAAACTGAAACCCATATCTTTCTCATACTGTTACTTCAGTCAAGATTCCGTTGAGTAGACAGACCATAATATAATCCTAGGGGAAAATCTTGTACTGTTAATCTATTAAATGACCACAGTATTAAATTAACTTCTAATGACATACTGCTATATCCATAGATTACTACATAAGTCAACCCTCATGAGAGAAGTTTCTATTGGTTCTAGGTAACAATTAACACAGAGACCAAAACTGATCAGAGAATATAGAATAAGTGATTGCAGAATGATTAGTCCTAAATGGAGCAACTGTATTAAAGGCCCCTCCACTTAAGGCTCAATGATTATGACAGGGGAAGGGACAGATGACAATAAAACCCATAGGTAGTAGTTACAAAGAAATATTGTTTTCTGGAATGCTGAAGAGCAGTTTCACTAATAAACACACAGTGGTTCATTCAATATGAACAAGACCTATCTAGGCAGTCCAGACAAAATTCCAGCATAGGGAGAGGAAATATGTATGAACTCCCCTCCTTAGCTAAGGAACAAATTACAATTGAAATAGCTATTGGAGCTCGGTGGTGGTGGTGCACATCTTTAATCCAAATACTCGGGAGGCAGAGGCAGGCGGATCTCTGTGTTCGAGGCCAGCCTGGTCTATAAGAGCTAGTTCCAGGACAGGCTCCAGAGCTAGAGAGAAACCCTGTCTCAACCCCCCCCCCCAAAAAAAAAGAAAGAAAGAAATAGCTAATGGGAGAGGGTGAGAGTGGGTTTCGCTTAAATGTGAGATCTCTGATGAGGAAATCACATACCAATGAAGATCACACACCAAAGAGCATATCCGCTGCCTACACTAAACTCAAGAGTTTGGAAAAATTCAACATGTGTTTGAGTGTGTCAGCAGGGAAGATGAATCTGGGATGAGGGAGGAAAGAGTGTATATGAACAAAATACTTTGTAAAAAAAAACAAAGAACTTATAAAATGAGGGGAAATCTTTGTTTTATACTCTGCCCTTGTTACAATCAGATCAGGATGCTTTAGCTTCTGTTTCACAATAACAGCAATTGAGGTTGCTTTTGTCAAATAAGCATAGAGGTTTTAGGTGTATTTTTTAAAATATATTAAATTTGTGAGCAATGTAAAGCTAATTTGAATAATTATAGCCATTCATCTTCCTAAATTTGTTTTTTTTCTTTTTTTATTTTTTATTTATTTATTTATTTATTTATTTATTTGTTTGTTTATTTATTATTTCTGCCTCCTCCCCGCAACAGCCTCCCATTTCCCTCCCCCTCCCCCGATCAAGTCCCCCTCCCTCATCTGCTGGAAGAGCAATCAGGGTTCCCTGACCTGTGGAAGCCCAAGGACCGCCCACCTCTATCCAGGTCTCCTAAGGTGAGCATCCAAACTGCCTAGGCTCCCCCAAAGCCAGTACGTGCAGTAGGATCAAAAACCCACTGTGATTGTTCCTGAGTTCTCAGTATTCCTCATTGAGAGTATATATATATATATTTATAAATATTAATATTTGAAAATGCCAAAAGGAAGATATCCAATAATACTGGTATAATCTATATTAATCTGATGTAAGATGTTTATAATCAAATATTTAAAACTTTTTTCCCGCAAACATGTTAAATATATTATTTATTCTTTGTTTGTGTGCATGTGAGACTTTTCTTATGCATAACGTTTAGGTGAGAGTCAGAGGAAAACTTGCAGACCTTATTCTCTCTATCATGTATGATTCCTGAATCAAATTTGAGCTCTCGGGATTCACAGAGTTACATACTGAGTCATTTGCTATCCCTTAACACTGAAATTTTCATCCCAAGAAATTTAAATATATGCCATTTTTGTACCAAAAGATTTAAATGTAATGCAAAAATAACAGATGATTTAATAGCAATAATAACAGACTTATTATTCCAGATGCTTGCAATGGCTTCAAGTTTTTAGCCATCTAGAATTATGTTTCCATAATTTGAATTATGTGTAATTCCCATAAAGTAAAGTAAGTAAATGTGTTAAAAGTCCTTTAAAACAGACAAAGCTTATGAGAGATTTCAATGTATTAAGTTGATTTTAATTCAAAATGGCTATCTATAGACTGTACAAAGAACAACCTGTAACCAAAGAGCCGGAAAAAACCCCCAATATGTATATTCAGAACAATAAAGTTTTCATCAAGTGTCTATTAAAGAGGAAGATACTTATATTCCTGAGATTAATGATCTTAACTAGAAAAGGGGGGAAGAGTTACAAATCATTTTTATGAATAGTGTATTTTCTTAATACCCAAACCAAAGAAAAATACAACAAAAATAAAATTATAAGCCAATCTCTCTATAAAACATACATTCAAAAACTTTCACTGGAATGATTAATAACAAAATTTAAGAACACACGCAAGAGATTGTTCACATGATCACTTATGCCTCATTCAATACGTGATGTAATTATTCAACATAGGTAAATTAATAAAACTAACATACCACATAAAAGAGCTCAATGTGAGAAACGATATTATTATTTGATTAGATGCAGGATAGGTCTTTGATAAATTCAACACTATTTCATAATAAATGGCCAGGAGAATGTATATACACAAGGGACATACCTGAACATAACAAAGGCCACATACAACAGGCTCAATATCAAGATCATGTTAAATACAGAGTAAAGCTCAGAATGTTTCCACTAAAATTAGGTACAAGATGAAGATGTCCACTACGGTTCAATATAGTACCTGAAGTATCTTTCATTGTTAGAGTAATTATAAAAGAACATGATTTCTGTTTATATAACACAGTAGAGACCCATCTAACTATAGCAGTATTTACTAAAAGGTAATTTAAATGTTTAATGACAAATATTCATAATGTTGGCTACTTTTAAAAACCTTCCTCAATGATAATGTTTTATAAGAAAGAAGAAATCATATATTACAATTCAATTGAAAATAACAATTATATGCTTGTATTCTTAATTTGTAGCTCAGCATTAATTCTCATAATCTTTCTTTAGGTATTTTATTTCTACAATATGTAACTAAGGAATTCTAAGGATGTTAGTGTTTGGTACAGTTTTTGTTTTTGTCTTATTAATTATAATATAAACACATTTCTCCCTTCCATTTCTTGCCTCCAGTTTCCTCCTATATACCACCTACTTTCTCTTCTACAATTTCATGGGCTCTGTTTTCACCAATTGCTGTCTCATGCAGATAATTATATGTATGGATATATAAATGTATGCATATATAAGTATATGTGTATACTGTATATCATAATGCAAATGTGTAATTAAATATTCAAATATATAACCTGCCCAGTTTGTATAATGCTACTTGAAAATATGCTTTTTCAGGACTTACCATTTGCTATGGAAAAACTACTTGGTGTGCTCTTCCCTGGTGAAGACCATTTTTTCCCACTCTCAGCATTCTTTAGCAGCGTGTGGTTCTTTTTGTAGGGTACAATAGGTTAATTAAAATATAATTCTTGTCATTTTATATTATTAAAATATCAGAAATTAAATTGTAGAAAATGATTAAACTTAGGTAGTGCTGATATGGCACAGAAAATAGAATCAATTATTAATGTGCCTGAGTTCAATCCCCAGAACCTGTGTGGTAGAAGAAAACAGCTTATTCAGGAATCTTCTGACTTGCACACATACGACATGGTATACACATCTTTCCAACCTAATTAATATAATATGTAATACAACTTTTAAAGGATTAATTTGAGACTTTTGAGGTGTTTCTCACTTACAAGTGATTGAAATCATCAGAGAAAATGTCTTTAAAAAGATGGCACTCAGAACTGACGGAATTACACAACAAGAATTTTTCATTCATTGAGTAATTAGACAGCTTTAGCCATTAGCCATTAGCTCCTACTTAAATTTTGCTTTTGGTATGTCTGACATAGACAAGTGGCTACTCTTTATACTCAACAAGTGTTATGTTTACAAAGTGCACACAAATTAAATAATAGATGCTCAGCAAATAAAAGAAATCAACAAGAAAATGGGGGAGAGTCTTGTGGTAGAGCTTGGCATCAAGAATTACTCTTTCTTTTACTCTCTCTCTCTTTCTCACTCTGTGTGTGTGCTTGTGTGTATTTGTGTGTCTATACATACCTATGTATATCAGTTCCAGGTCCCTATAGAAAAAAGTATCAAGAAAGTAAAGCATGACCCTCTTGAAGGCTTTTGAGTTATAAGAGAATTATTTTCTTTAGCTGCAGATTCAATCCATCTACATATTTGTACCTTTTTTCCTTTTAGCCCTTTCCAGAAGCTGTAACCCTTCACTGAACATGATTTTTTTCTCTCCCCATTTTTTTCTTTTGTGAAATGTTCTGTATGTTTATATTTGTTTTATATTAAAAATCTTGGCATTGTCTACTGCTCTAATTTCATTTTCTTTTTTTTTTTGGATGACAAATGCACAGACTTTTAAATGAATTATTGCTCTAAAAAGGCTCATTCACTGACAGTCACTTGCTTTTGATATATTCAGCTTTCAGAGAAGACAGGAGCTGAAAATTTGTGAAGAAGTCAAACCTTAGAAACTGACCTTCCTCTGGACCCTGTTTCTGTTGCCCATTTCCCATGAATTCTGGAGACTTTTGCATACGGTTTCAACATCATGATCATCATCCGGACCAGAGCATCATAATGAACAGCACCAGTGACTCTGAAGTGAAACCTTTGATAGTATAACTGAGCATATTTTTCTGTCCCTTTTATTTTTAAGTGATGTATTATGCCATAGTAATGAATAGTCTGAGAAAGAGAAAAAATGGTTTTAAAAAAAGAGGGGTCTTTGTTGTGGTTGAACTTGACAAGGTGGTCTAGAAGCCTTTGAAACTTGTATTTAATCGACATCTGATAATAACTGAAGACAAGCCTTAGATACCTGGAATATTCTATTGGGAATTGCAGTAGAGATCTTGTTAATTTCTGACAAAGAAATTCTCTACCAATTTTTACTGTCCTAACACTTTTTCCAGGGAGAATTTAGGGGTGATGGCATGGATAAAATGACAGAGAACACCTCAATGCAGTCAAATATTCAGTGTGTGAAGCAGTCATGAGTGCTTGCATTTTAAAAATCTCATTTAAAGTTTTGGTTATATTTATTTACATGGGGGTGCATGCATGCATGTGTGTGTGTGTAAGTGCATATGTACACCACAGTAAACAGGTAAAGATTAGAAGATAACTCGTAGAAATTGGTTTTCCCCTTTCAACATGTGAGTCTTGGAGACTGAAATTACATCATAGGGCTGTGGAGCAAGCACCTTAACCCACTCAATAATACCCTCAATACTACTGGACGTTTCTACTCATCGTTACAGTTACATAAAAAGGGAAAAGGAAAAGTCAAAATTGTTTAGTTTTTTTTAACTCTAGTTGTCTAGAAAATGAACTCATTTTCTTGTATTAAAATATAAATATTTTTAGTTGGCAACAGTAAGGTGTAAAACTGCTCCATTAAAACAACTTTAGGAACTTAGCCACATGAATGAATTTTAAGAAAATAGAAAGTACTCACAGAAAGTATTGTTGGCTTATTTTTCTCTCATTTGATAATTCATCACTAGAGAAAATTTGGGTTTTATCTTATTTCAGGTTACTCATTTATTTATCTTATTTTTTTAATTATGAAAATCTGTACTCCTTATCTCACTGAGCTCTAATACACTTATGATAGTCTCTGGACCTCTCCAATAAAAGCTATTAATAATATGTTATTTGATTTCTACATCTGATGATTTACAAGAATGATAAACCATGAAGAATATAAAATAGAGCAGGAACAAATTATTTTCACAAAAATCCACTGACCAATAAGTGATCAATCTTTTTGACTAAATATAAAAATACACACATCACTTTATAATTGATATCTATTGGCTCAGGTCTCAGAACATTCCACAGCATAACCTCCTACGGATTATGAGACCAGAAAGCCTGATCGTTATTCACTGGGGACCAAACATTTCTTTGTCCCTTATAGCTGTACTTATATCCACCTATAAAATAAAAATCTTACACCCAATGCTTTGCAATGTCAGAAAACAAATTCTTCCTTTCTGAAACTTTGTATGATACCCTATACATGGAAGACTTACAAATTATTCTTTTTTTCCTTTTTATTATTAAAATATTAACAGCTTTTGTTCATATTAATTGGTGAAAACTGTATCTTATAATGATCTACTTGATTTTTTTTACCTATGGCATTTTACACTTTTCATTTTGATATATATGTGTGTATTTATTACTATGAAGTAATGTATTAAGGTAATGTATCTGATTTTCTATGCATAAATTAAAAAATATAAAATAAATGGCTCTCACCTGTCATTATCAATTGTATTTTAGGCACAAAAGATTTAGTATAGATTTCTTTAATTTTAAGAAAGGATGCATATTATATCAACTCATTTCATATTATACCATGCATAGTGCACAACATAGAAACAAATGTCTGGAATGATGGCATCTGAATATTGTAGCAACTTCACCTGCTGAATCCATAAAACAAGAGTTCTGAGAATTTAGGCAGAATGGGCTCAGGGCTGAAAAGGTCATGTGATTCAGTTTCAGATGTTTTCCTATATTCTAGTTTAGAAAATCTTTTGCCTATATTTTCAAAACATATTTATTTTGTATGTGAGTGAGTCCATTAGCACCTCTAGTAAGTTATAGCTCTTCATAAATACAATTTCATGGCTGAGTAGGAAAATTTCTGTAATAGAGAAATTGTCTAGTATATAGGATGGCAATAAGTTCTGTTCTGATACTACAAAAGTAAAAGATAAATTTTATAAATATATCTTCAAAATTTAGGAAAAATTTCAATTAAAATGATATTTATTATTTGACTAGAAGCAGTATGTTTCCTCTTGCTGGTTGCAAAGCAATAAGTACAAGCAGCAGATAAACAGTAAAGATGTTCACAACCTGCAGAAAGTAATGGGAAATGGGAGAATATGAAACATAGAAAGGGTTGACTTGTCTGTGATGATTAATCTTCATTGTCTACTTGATTCTTTTCATACTTTCTCAGTGTTCTCTTTTTGTTCTTTCTCTATTTATATTATATTTGTATTTATATTATTCACCACCTCCCTGCCAAACAGTCCCTGACCATCAACATATTTGCTAGGTATCTAAACCAGAATTTCATGAATGCTTGGTCAGCAGTCTATCAATTTTAAACAATCAAACTACATCCAATGATCAAGGGTGTGTTTTAGAAATACTGAAGAAGACTTTTCTGGGCTCTTCCTTGAAGTCATTTCCAGACTGGTTTAATAGTTTGAATAGTGAGAATTTATTCTAAACATGTGTTGTGTATGTACATAACTAAAAGAGAAAAAGAGACTAAGAAATTTCTACGATTTACCTCTGATTCTTCCCTGATTGTGCATGCAATGTAAGCAACTACCATGCATTTTTTATTCAGTGGACTCTACATTCTCTTTAACCATGAGTTAAAAAGAATTCTTCCTCAAGAATTATTATTGTTTCTCCAGTGAGAAAAGCTAACTACTACTGTGTCCATTACAAACTATCTTGTTTTTTCCCTCAGTACATTCTCTGGAATTCTAAAGCTTTAAACATTTTGTTTCTTTAGTTTTTAAAAAGGCAAGTATGGCTTGTAACCGCTGATCATGTGATAATATATGAAAAACAAAAGCTCTTCCAGTCTTCTGTGAAGACAAGTAAGAGGCTGTTCTTTACATCGCTGAATAAATCCATCCTTTTTTAAAACTTACTGTATCATTTTCCTTATCACATGGGAGCTAAGATGCCCTATTAAAATGGTGTCTTTAGCATTTAATCTTTTCCTGATCATAGTGAAGCTCTTTAACGACTGCCTCACTAACCTATTAATTTTGTAAACAGGTGAACCAGGGATGGGATTGTATTGGATAAACTCATATATATGTAGTGTAAGAGGTTCTTCTGTCTGTGTGTTGCTTTTTTTATTTTTTTATTTTATTTTATTATTATTATTATTTTTTTTTTTTGGTTAATAAAGGAACAACCTTGGCCAGTTGATAGAACAGAACTTAGGTAGGTGGGCAAGACAGAGCTGAATGCTGGGAGAAAAAAAAAAGGTGGAGTGAGAAAGAGACACCATGGATCAGCCAGAGAAAGATGCTAGGAATTTTACCTGGCAAGCCACTGCCACGTGGTGATACACAGATTAATAGAAATGGGTTAAAATGTAAGAGTTAGCCAATAAGAAGTTAGAGCTAATCGGCCAAGCAGTGTTTTAATTAATACAGTTTCTGTGTGGTTATTTTGGAGCTAAGCTAGCCAGGCGGCTGGGTCAAACAAGCAGTTCACTGCAACATATACCCATTCAGGAATGATTCATCATCACTTATAGAAGTTGGCAGATTCCTAGCATTCTCATTTAGAGTTTATATCTTCCATTAAAAAAAACTGGCAAAGTAAAAGGCTTTTGGTAGAAAATTTAAAACCACAACAGGCAAAATTTAATCTAGATCATTAGTAAAAGTGAGTCTGGATAAGTTCATCATGTGAGATGCTTCCTTGTAATTTTCCCTGAAAGACTTTATCTAAACCAAATGAAAAGAAAACTCATAAATAAAAGTTACTTGTAAAGTCGATTGCCTCATTTAAAGTAGTAACTGTTTCTCACCACCGAGAGTACAACACACCTCTTTTCTTGCAACATAATAGAATTTTCTTTCATTGTACAATGGAGAAATAATTTTCTAATCTCTAATGCTACTTTTAATACGAGTGGTAAAATATTTATTTTTGTTTTACTTAATATGCCTTTCCTTTCCAGAGGAAAGCTTTTCAAATTTATTATACTATCTTTAGCTATATTTATTTTGGAATCACTATATGTGCACCATTAACAATTACTAATTACTATCTAGTAACTCCTACTGGAATCTCAGTCAGGATTCTTCACAGTTTCTTGGTCCATTTTCTCTCTATCATAAAGATTTAGACATGGCATATAGAGCTTAATGAAGATGAAGGAGTTTACAGAATAGATAAGGATAAACTCTTCAGGGGAAAGGTTGGACAATGGTGAACAGGTCTATTGGATTGATTTATATTCTCAGTGAACTACTTACAAAGTCCATAGAACATCAGCCCTATCTTAGGGAGTTTGGTCTGGCCAGGTGCTTGATTCTTATAGAAGGGGAAATGAATATATTTGTAGTTTACAAACAGGCCTCCTACTATACAATAATTTTTACAAGATTGAAGCTCTTGGAAGTGGTATTGTATAATTTTCTGTTCACAAACATCTGGGTAATTTAGGACATCTATTATCCTTACTGGATCAGAGACATGATCCCTTTCCAATTCTTCTGATAACAGTTAGAGTTTAATAACATCCTTAGTTTTATGAGATGTTTATTATGTAGAAAGGGTTCAATCTTGTAAGTATCCGAAGTTCTGAAAAGCATAAAGATATTTTTCCTCCTGCTTCTAAAGCTTTGACAAAGTTATTATACACAGATAAAATAGGAAAAACCTCATATAAACTGGTCAACAGAAAAAAAGAAACTCAAAAAACAGGTTTGGGGATGCTAGTTGTATGATTACTCACCCTTAGCATTGTTTGTTAAGATATATATATATTTCTTTTGAGGTGGGAGAGAATGAATGTATATGATATTATGATATTGAGGCCTTGAAATAAATCTGGGAGAGTTAAGTGTCCTGGAGCCTATCCCTTTTGAAATATCAATGAGTACAATAGAAGGACCTTTTTCTGTAAGGAAAGCTGATGCAGGTGCAGTTCTGTTCCTCAGTAACTTTTCTGAAATAAATTATGATATTTATGAGTGGGGATGGACTGTGAAGTTGGCTCCTGATGCAAATAAGACTCTAAAGTACCTTGTCCTTGCTCCTAGAGACAAACAAGAAAGGTTGGAGATTTCAGATGACATTGAATTTGTTTCTATAACCTCCTAATTTACTTACACTATACGCAATCTGCATGCCTAAAATGCCACATTATTTTCTTCTGACATTGCCTGAACACCAACACTTTATTTGCATTTGTCAAATTATATCACGAGACTAATTAGTAATATTAAATTTACCATTCTACTGCAGTATTAAAAATTGTGGCAAATTTTATAAATATTATTCTTGTTAAATCTTCCCTATGGTTTGAGCAAGCAAACCCTTTGTACTGAGCACAAATGTAGAACTATTTTAAAGTTGTGAATCGTGTTTAAAATGCTCATGGCTTTACTCCATAGAAAAAGAGTGACTTACTTTAAAAGAACACTTTCCAGTGAAATACGATTTTAAAGCAGAGTATAGCTTGAGTAGTTATTAAAAGAAATTGAAGCAAAACCAAATAGGAAGAATTTATGCTCCTGAGTGTTTTGCTGAATTTTTTTTTCATTCATGTTGAAGCAAGATTGAATCTGTGCTTTTCCAGTTTTGTGTGTCAGGTAAAACATAGCAGGGGGTGAAATGAATTCATCTTTCTGTCTTCGAGTAAACTAAAAGCAATTTTTGTCTTCCCATGTGGTCACTTGAGGTGCTTGTCATGTTCAAGCTAATGATATCAGGCACCCTCAGGTTGTTTAAGTATTCATGAAGTAATTAAATTCTCATTAACATATAAATAAAAGAAAACTGAAAACAAGTTTAGCAGGCACCTAACATCTGTTCTAATGCTTTTAAGTATTAAAATTTGCCACACAGAAGGAAAAGTGCATTCTGTTCAGGGAAGTATTTTGCATAGATTATTTATAGCAACTGTAATTAAACTGATTTGGCATATTAAAGAAAGTTAAGAGCAGAGCATTATCTAGATACTTTGTTGGTCTCTGTTACCTAAATAAGAAATTAAAGCATATATGGGAAAAAGGAAGTTGTGTTGTTTGTATTTTAGAAAAAAATACAAAGGTCATTGAATTTAATTTCCATCTCGCATAATATGGCTAAATTTTAATCTTGGAAAGCATGTATGCAACTCAATATTTAGTCCTTCCTGTTACATGTTAGAAAATCACTTGAGTGAGTGACTAAGCATTCCATTCAAGATGGCCAATTTTATCCTGTTCATAAATACCTAGGTTCTTTAAATAAATACATAAATAAATAAATAAATAAGGATTCATCCAAATGGGAAGTGGAAAATATAGAAGAGACTGATACCATTCATTGTTATACTCTGGTTTCCAACCAGTGTCTACTTTTATTAGAGTATTTTTCAATATATAAGTAATATATACATACCTATGTATGTATATATGTATTCTCCAAATCTTTGTCATTACATTTCCAAAAATAAATTTTCATTGATTGATGTTGTAATTCAATGATAGATTGCTAGCCTGATGTACATGACATGGTCTGGGTTTAATCCTCAATACTGAAAAAAAAATCACTTATTTTACACAAGGTTACTCAGTGGAAAGAAAAAAAAAATCATGACTTAAATTCTCATATTCTTTGTTACAGTGGATTTCCACAACAAAAGACATGTTAAGAGGGGAAACACAAAGGGTATTTTGAAATTATTGAAGCCCAGAGATGTTATCCTAAAGTACAGTTCAGAAGTAAGATGGAAAGAAATCTGAATATCAAGGGTCCTTGGAACTTGAGAAGACTCTAGTTGCACTCTAGTCTTATGAAGCCTCTTATCATCAGAGTCAAGAATTTTGGCACAATTATCAGCAATTTTCCTGAAGAATGCCTACCTAAATACAGTGTTCTTTCTACAATGATGTAGTATTTGTGAATGATAAAATAGCAATTAACTGTGTTTAAAGACACAGTGTTTATGCTATTTGAGTTTAAATCAAATCCTTTTCAAGATGTAAACAATTGAGTTATATGTCACAGAATCTTAGGAATAAAATTATGAACTTTTCTTTACTTGTACCTGGATAAGGATCTGTTTGTTAAATCAATCTTATCTTCATTCAACAGGGATTGTTTGTATCCTGTGAAAACTGTGGTTTTATTTTATGTCTGTATTTGCTTCCAATTCACCAAAAAATATTTAAAGTCTTTATAAATACTTGCATCAGTATAATTTCAAAAGCCTCCAAAATTTTATAGTTAGGGATTGTTCTGAAAAACAGGCATGAGTCTCTTTAGAAATTCACAAGGATATCTTGAATACATCCTCTTCTTCTCTTAAGTTTATTATGCTTTCTTTATACTGATACTTGAAAGCTCATTTAATTTTTTTTTTGTCTCAATGAACTTCAACCCCACTTCATACTGCCTTATCCTGATATAGTCTGTATAGAAAGGTCAAGATTCATGAACCCTCCTCAGTAGATATAAATAATAAAGAATCTTCAGGCCATCCTGGCAACCAGAGTGGAGGTTTGTCTCCTGCTTCTGATAGATATTTGCTGTAGTGAAGACTTCAGACTAAAGGGAAATAGTAAGGCTTCAGAAGCAAAACATTTCTGACACTACCTCCATGCCCATATCTTCTGTTGGTGTAACTAAGCTCAAGGGAATTAGAACTCCTCTTTAGATGATGTAGAAAAAGGTGTAGCTATTATTTTGGAAGTCTCTTATTCTAGTAGGTGGCTGTCTCACTTCCTTGAATTACGCTATATGGAGAATGAAAACGACAGGCTTTTCTGGAACTCTCTACATTATAGCCTATTTATTCTTTAACAAATCTAGGAGGTTCCATTTGTCTTCATTTGTGAGGATATTTTGTCATATGATACTTTGAATCAACTAATTTGTTTTAATCATCTTTGCAATTTAGTGTCAACCATGCCCCTATATTGACTGGTTTTATGTCAGTTTCACACACCTAGTTATGAGGATAAAGGCACGTAGGTGGAGGAAATTCCTTCATGAGATTCAGCTGCAAGTCATTTTCTCAATTAGTGATCAATGGAGGAGTGGCCAGTCCATTGTGAGCGGTGTCAACCTGGGCTGGTGGTCCTGAATTTTATACGAAAGCAGGCTGAGCAAGCCAGAAAAAAATAAGCTAGTAAACAATACTCATCCATGGCATCTGCAGCAGTCCCTGCCTCTAAGCTGTTTTTTATCACAATGCTTTCTTGAAAAAGTGTGGGTAAACATAGGCTTAATGAGAAAAGTGGAAATTTGAACAGTGATTTTAAACAGGAGAGAAAGATAACCAGGGATTAGGTTCTAAAGTCAAGCAAAACTATCTTGTGTTGCTTGAAAATATGTAATGTAATCTTCTTAGAAAAATATACAGGTTACAGTGGGTAGTAAAGGTTAGAAGATAATGTTGTAGACAAATCAAAGCATAAAACAAAAATAGTCAAAAGCTCTGCAGAGCAAACCTGGTCTGAATTTGCTTCTTCCTTAAAGTACAAGATTCCTAACTGAAATAGCTCAGTTTTATGATAGATTAATGTTAGACAAAGTAAGTCATAAAAAACAGATTTTTCCTGCAGTACACCTTCAGCAGTATCCAGTGCTGCATATTACTTACTATTTATCAATACATGTTTGTTTGGTGCTTACAAATTATTTTCCTTGTTCCTTTGCAAATTTATTCACATATTTAAATTTAACAGTGAGTTACAGGAACATAAAAATGGTTAATGTTGCTAGTAACAGTGTCTAAATATTTTTATTAAGCCATACTATCTGTGGAGAGTGTTGTTTCCAACAAACCTAAATATGATTCATTAAGTTCCTCCATCTTTGGTAGGAAATATCCATTTGTTAATTCTTGATCTCAACAGAACAAGGTTCATCTTTTAAAGTTTCAGCAGAGGAAAACTTATAAAGTCAAAACTCTGAGTAGAAGGAACTTATTTTTTTTAATATTAATCTTTATTTTTCTTTTGATCTTTCTCAGGTACATTTCAAGTTTATTCTATGATTTATTTATTTGTATATCCTTCTTAGTGGTCTTACTAAAATGCATAATAATTTATAACTTATTAGATGGTTTTCTAATATAATATACTACATGTGTATAATCAAAAAGACATTTAAATTGTTTCATATTGATTGAGTTAATTTTGCAATGGGAGAAATTAAAGTGCCACAGTCTTATATGCTACTTTGTTTGGAATATTGTGACAGTTAACTGAAATCATGATTCCTTTGCATTTGAGAAAACAGCAGCAGTAAGAAGATACCAAGAAATAAAGTAGAAAATGAAATGAAAAGATTTTCCCTCCTAGCCTGCAGCAGAAGGCTGCTTGTTGATTTCACAGCAACTCAGACTCCCAAAATAATCACACAGAAACTGTATTAAATAAATCATTGCTTGGACTCCTAGCTCTAACTTTTTATTGGCTAGCTTTTACATCTTAGTTTAACCCATTTCCATTATTTTATATTTTACCATGAGGCTCATGGCCTACCAGCAAGGTTTCAGTGTATCTGTCTCCCATAGCAGCCCCATGGCTTCTCCTTGACTCCAACTTCTTTCTTTCAGCATTCAGTTTAGTTTCCCCTGCCTATCTCTATTCTGTTC
This sequence comes from Microtus pennsylvanicus, assembly GCF_037038515.1. Lineage (NCBI taxonomy): Eukaryota > Metazoa > Chordata > Mammalia > Rodentia > Cricetidae > Microtus > Microtus pennsylvanicus. The sequence continues at coordinate 46,674,089 of NC_134593.1, forward strand.
TTTGCAGGCCCAAGACAGTTTCTTTATTAACCAATGGCATTCACAGCACACAGAGGGGAATCTCACATCACTAGCCACAGTGCTGAAAGATGCTATCTAGGTTCCTCATAGAGAAAATAAATAAATAAATATTCTTATCAAGCTACGTACTCTACAAACTACGCTAGTGACCTTCCAGGTAAAATGTGTCTACTGATGCTCTAGTGGCATGAATTTATGAGTGTAAACACTGTTCTCTGATTTGAATTGATGTCCATTTAACAGTATGTATATTCTATAATTTTTAAACAAAAATCCATAACAAAGAAATAATATGTTAGATAGAACATCAATTAATTAGTTAACACTTAATTAACCTCAGTAAACATAATGTCTCTCTTAGTTTCCTTTATATTACTGTTATAAACATGATATGAAGAAACAGGAGGAAGAAAAATGTTTGAATTACATTTCAACATTACATTTTATTATTAATGAAACTCAAGACAAGATGAAGCAATGCCATGGAGGCTGTCACTGCAATGGCTTCTTAAGATTGTTACTCTTACTCAACAGTGCTTACTAGTCTTGCTTCATTGTAAAACTTAAGATAACCTGCCCAGAAGTGGCACTGCATTCAGTGGCTTGTGTCTTCTCACATCAGTCAATACAAAAAAATACACAGCATTGCTGGGCAAAAAATTCGGATCTTGGGGGTGGGGTGGGAGGGGGGTGAGGGGAGATGGGGAGAGAAAAGTGAGAAGGGGAGGATGGGGGGAACTTGGGGAAACGGTATGATTGGGATAAAGGAAGGTTGGATAGGGGAGCAGGGAAGCACATATCTTAATTAAGGGAGCCATCTTAGGGTTGGCAAGAGACATGGACCTAGAGGGGCTCCCAGGTGCCCAGGGTTATATCCCCAGTTAGTTCCTGGGGCAGCTGAGAATAGGGAACCTGAAATGACCCTATCCTATAGCCATACTGATGAATATCTTGTATATCACCATAGAACCTTCATCTGGCGATGGATGGAGATAGAGACAGAGACCCACAGTGGAGCACCGGACTGAGCTCCCAATGTCCCAATGAGGAGCAGAAGGAGGGAGAACATGAGCAAAGAAGTCAGGACCACAAGGGGTGCACCCACCCAATGAGACAGTGGGGCTGATCTATTGGGAGCTCACCAAGGCCAGCTGGACTGTGACTGAAAAACCATGAGATAAAACCGGACTCTCTGAATATGGCGGACAATGAGGGCTGCTGAGAAGCCAAGGACAATGGCACTGGGTTTTGATCCTACTTCATGTTCTGGCTTTGTGGGAGCCTAGCCAGTTTGGATGTTCACCTTCCTAGACCAGGATGGAGGGGGGAGGGCTTTGGACTTTCCACAGGGCAGGGAACCCTGACTGCTCTTCAGACTGGAGAGGGAGGGGGAGAGGAGTGCGGGGAGGGGGGAGGAGTGGGAGGAGGGAGAGGGAAATGGGAGGCTGGGAGGAGGCAGAAATTGTTTTTTCAATAATAAATAAATAAATAAAAATACACAACAGACTTGTATGGAAGCCAATATCATGGAGACATTTTCTCAGGGGAGATTTCTCCTCCCTGAAGTAACTGGGGTTCTAGCCCCAAGGTCCTCTTTAGGGTTCAGATTGAACACTACAGCAAGAGAAAAGTATTTATGGTATCTGACAGTGAATGAACTCTCTCACTTTGTGCTGTTACAAAAAATTTCCTTTGTTATTCTGCCTCTGTTCTGATTTTGTCTTATTTCTAATTCCTCCTAGCTTCTTTTCTTCTGGTCTAAAAGCCCTCTTCCCCACATGTAGCTTGAAGCAAAGAAAACTTACAAGAGTTACTGCTCATTGGTCAAAAGCATATTTCTAGGGTAAGTGATAAGGAACTGAGCCATTTATTATGATAATACAAGGTTCCAAGGATACAGGAGTAAGACCGTGACCAGAGGAAGAGGCACAGTGCCTAGTGACAGACTTTGAAACTTAGGTTTATTATCAGCAGTATGGTGCTTTGTGTAGTAGCCTTGTGTAGTCACCTGCAACATTGACTCTGTGTATAGCTGTAAACTTTTAAACTCATGATCTATTTACAAAAGTCTTTAGTCTTTGAACTTTCTCTGAAGTAAAAGTAGGCTAATTGTGGACAGTAAGTCTGAACAAATGGAACAAAGCAGATTTTAAATATCTAGAGTTCTCCTGGAACAACAGATCTGGTTATGAAGCATGACTTATTATATTTTCTATATGCCAAAATTATAAAGATAAATAAAAAAGCCATCTTCCTGACTACACTTAGATATATGTGCCCATAAGACTAAGATCTAATCATGAGATTACATATACATAACACATGAGGTTACATACTACAATGTGGGTATTGAGAAGACACCAAGCTGTTTTATGAAATATGAGCAACAATTTCCAGAATCAATGATCCTGCAGGCCTTACTTAAACAGGATTAACTTCCATCAAAGAATCACTTCACTGATGAGTTGACATTTGAACGCAAGTTGTCACCTGCTGTAACTCTCACAGCCTCTTTCACAGAAGGCTCTAGCTTTTGTAGAATTGCCCAAAAGTAGTAAATATAATATCAAACTAACTTCTAATTATTTATGTTTATGTTAATAGCAAAAGTTGTTCTCTGTCTGAACCAAAGAAATTTCTCTCTCCAGTCAATGGTGATGAAAGCAGGCACACCTGCCTGCTGAAGATGATGAACATAAATAATAGGTGAGTGCTTACCCATAAAGATGGCATTTTTGTTCTACTTCTGGAAATCAAAGAACATTCAGATGAGAGAATAGACAGAACATAAGACCTGGAATAGTCAGACTGGGAAGCACTGTTTTATGGCCATGATACAGTCCTTCCAATTACACACAATGCAAATATGCCTGCCTACATTGAGCCAGAGCAAGACTATTTCTGACAATAGCCAACTATGAATGAGAGAAGGACTCAAGAGACCATCTCCATTCACCTCTGCTGATGTATTTGGGAAATTAGAGGATCACTATTATCAGTTTTGTAACCATGTGAGCCCAATAGAATACATTGGAACATTCCAAATACATGGTCATGTAAGTAACCTTGACTAAAATCACTGTGTCTCAAAGCAAAAACAAAAAATAAACAAACACAAATACAAACAAACAAAAAACGCATTACTGTGGAAAGGGGGGTCATATGAGGATAGGGGGTGATTGAATTTCGGGGAGAGTCAAAGGAAGACAAGAGTTATCCAAATGCATTATACACATATTTGTATATGTCAAATAAAATTTTAATTACAAAAAATAATAGTTAATTTTTCTTCAAAAATTCATCCACATATATGTAATAATGTCCTCATTCTAGAAATCTGCACTATACCTGTTTGATAAAACATCACCATCCTTGAATATACAGAAATTTCAAGAATTCCAACAAAGGGATAGACTCAGCTATTATCAGATGACAGCCTTTTCCTCAAATCATTTCTGAATGACTACCATTTTTTAACTTAGCATATACAGGCTTTTTGTCACTGAGTTTTAATTCTGAAAGTACCTACATCAAGTGAAATTTTTATTAAATGAATTCATTTATAGAGTTTTTTTGGTCTGTAATTATACATGAAAATCCCATTAACATTGTCATTGGTGATAAAAATTCATATGTTGTCCATATGTAATATAGCAGTCTCTTCTATAAAAGTCCATAATTATCCCTCTCATGCAGAAAGAAGTTGCCATGGCAAATATTAAGAGATTTTTGGGGACTGAATAGAGAACTATGCTCAACTCAGTGAACTATCCTCTGTATTGGCCATGATCCCAACTATGTTTTCAGTTGTTCCTAGGCTCCTAGATACAGAAAAATCTTCCTTTAATGTATGCTCTCCATATAGCTAAAGTTAAATTAGTTTACCTTTTCCCAGTTCCTATTTATTCTTATTCCTCAAATTTTCTAATTTCCTTTCTGTTTGACTCTGGAGTTGTTGCTGATCAGCATACTCAAACCGGTGTCTTCTCCAAAGACATGTATTTGTTTCTGTATCGGCAGGAGAACCAAAATAGTATAATGTTTGTCCTTTTAAACAAAGCTGAGAACAAGCACATGAAAAAATTGTCTAATTTTATTTAGAAATAAATGCTAAATAACAAATCCAAGTGAAATATATGGAAAAATGTTTATTTAAAAAGACTACACAAAATAGTTAATTTGCTTCAAGACCCTCAGTTCAGAATGTGAAATAAAAACCATGTATGGCATTACATATGTTCCTAGCAAATAAAGCAGCCTGGAACAATTTTTCTTTCCTTAATCAATAAATAAATTATGGAATTATAGGATTTCCCCTTATTTTATATATCTGAAAAATGTTATAATTGATCAAGTGTTGTTCCTGCCCTCTTAAATAATATTTGGACCACAGTTGACTGTTTTTTGGACATACATACTACTATATCCATTGAGACCCTTGCAGCCCCTTACTCTACCTTAAGTGTCTTATAAACTGATTGAAAGAATGTCAAAAAGTCTGAATAAATTATTCTTGCTTTCAAATCATCAGTTCAATCTGCCTTTTTGTGATTACAGAGAGTCTTATACATATATATTTATCATACTTACATGCAAGTATACATACATCTTGCTCATGGTCCAGAATTTATAGGTACAATTCCTTTCTGTTATTAGTAATCCTCAAACTTGTCTGTCATGTTTCTTTAATACTGAAAGTTTGTTATTCAATGATCTTATTCTGGTGAAATATAGCACACATGTTTACTAATGGCTGATAGGGAACACACAACAAACACCACCAAAAGTAGAGATATGACCAAAGTGCAGTTTGGTAAACTGAGTTCTCCTGGGGTGAGTTGCAAGAATATGAATGAGGATTCCTTACAGAAGCAGAAATGACTCAGAGACAGATGCATCCTCAAAGTCTACCACGGCAAGTGTGACGTCAATATCAAACAAAGCTGGGTATTTGGAGATCACTTATAGTCTCTTGGTAACTCAACAGGTTAGGAAATGTCCTTTCAAAGTTCTGCACTTGGTCCAAACCTCTTTCAAGCAGCTTAGCTGATGCTGCTTCTTCTCACCTGAACCTTCTTTGCAGCTTGGCCTGTCTGACGGTTTTCTTTGCATTTTGGTCTGTCTGAGGATCTTCTTTGTTGCTACTTTCTGCTATTCTTAGAGGGACCTAGAGCTTATGTTGCTTACTCTTGTGGGAGTGGAAGTATGGGTAGTGAATCTGGTCAGTTTTTTGAACTTCCAGAAGATATTTGGAGTTGTTTATTTTCCTGTTGAAGAAGCTTCCAGATATAATGGAATGTTTCAATCTCAGAGGAAAGTATCACACAATAGGTTAGTATCTGGTTCGCATATTGCTTATAAAATTTATGTACCCAGTAATGTTTTATTATAAATATGGAAAGTCCCATTTCACTTCCTTTTTGATTTTCCTTAGACAAAAATCTATATTTTCTCCATTTGATAAGCTCAAGGGAAATTTATGTGACCAAACAACTTCAAAACTGTGGATTGATCAGTGGTTTCTTTTCCTAGTTCAGTGGTTCTCCAGCAGAGACAATTTTGCTCCCTGAGGATACATTTGCCATGTTTAAGTTATTTTGATTGTCTCAAAATGAAAGATATTACATACCACAGTTGCTAAACACTCCTCAGTGCACAGGGGTCTGCATAACAAAGATGTACCCAGGACAAAATCTCAGTAGTCTTTAGTTGGAAAAGCTCACTTACATGGAACCAACAGTTACACTATATCACCAGTACATTTTGAATTGCATTTTACATTAATTCTATGAATAAAACACAATTATGATTTGTTTATTCATTAATTTATTTATGAATACATCTTTGCACATCTCTGTGTTACTAAGCTTTTCTATTTCATGCAGCTAAAATGTTGATGTATTGGAGTAATTACAATGTACTTGTTTTTGCAGGAGTCTGTCTGGAGAAGTAGGGTCTTAATTTGCAATACAAATTAGTAGGCATTTACTGTACATCTATTATAAGTAAGCTTTCATGGAGGTTGCAAATATGTCTAGATGAAAATTTCTCTCATGCCAGGGGCTTAACTAGTGGGAAAAGTCCAATTAGATGCTACAATTAAAGTGAAGAACAATTCTCTCATAGGAGGCCATAAAAGATGAACACCTGTGGGAGAGTTGAAGGAAGACCTTATTATATAAACAGCACCTAGACACTTTGAGAAATAATGTGAAAATTTTCAGGAAAAAAAAACAATTGCTAGAATGAGCATTTTATATTCTACTGTAAATATGAATTAATTTTGATCATTGAAAATTACTTTATATGTTCCATATGGGAAGTACATATTAACAATGGATTTTAGAGCTTGAGAGTTAGTAAAGTACTTTGCTATGAAAACATGAGATCTTATGTTGTCGGGGTTTCTGTCCTGCCCGGTTCCCATAATCACTAAGTCCCAAAGAAATCACACAGAGGTCTACATTAGTTATAAACTGATTGGCTCATTAGCTCAGGCTTCTTATTAACTCTTAGAACTTATATTAGCCCATTATTCTAGTATCTGTTAGCCACATGGCTTGGTACCTTTATCAGAGAGGCAGTTCCATCTTGCTTCCTCTGTGGCTGGGTAGAGAAATGGGCTTCCTTTTTCCCAGAATTATCCTGTTCTCATTGACCCACCTCTAATTCCTGTCTGGTTGTCCCACCTATACTTCCTGCCTGGCTACTGGCCAATCAGCATTTATTTAAAATATAATTGACAGAATACAGATCAATGTCCAACATCAATCCTAGTACTAGATCCTCATAAAAACAGAAGGCAAGATTTTTGTTGCACTTCTCTAACTACAGCAATAGGATGCAGACATAGGTAATTCCAGATATTCCCTGGCTAGGCAGTCTAAAAAGACTTATGTAAAATTCAAGGTTTTTGTTTTGTCACAGACTCTTTCTTAGAGAAAATAAGTTAGAGAAATAAATGATTGAGGACAGGTATAACAAAATCAACCTGTACATAAAGTTGGCTGGGGGCTAGTATAGAACAGATTTTAAATATTTCTTTTAATTTTTCATCTGGGTATTAGACATTGTTTGTAAATAACTTCCAGTGAAAATATATGTGGAAAATAGAAACAATTTGGGCATCATTAAATTTGTCCTAGTATATATTTCACTTTTTTCTTTGGAAGTAGAACTGTATCATACATAGTTTTGAATATTATTCATCACTCATTAATGAGATTATACTTTATCTTCATTTTATGATTTCAGAAGCAAACATGCCAATTTTTGGATTTATGTATATTATTGTCAGAATACAACTAAGCCTACAAGCTTCATGTAAGTCATGTTTTCCCATTGCAATGTGAAAGAAAAAAAAAACCTTCCCTTTCGTGTCATTAAATTGGTAAAGGATTCTGACAGCAACTTACTCAGATATCAAGATACTAGCTAAAAAATCAACTTCAATGATTTTCCACACAAAATTTTTTATATTAATTTTTAAAAGTTCACACTAAAACCACAATTTAAATTTGTTAGGTTTCTTTAGACATAGTTATATGAGATAACTATGAACTAATTTTGTCATAAGGAAATGTTTAAAACATATTGTTCCTTTTGTAAAATATAATTTCCAGCAAAATGAATGTAACTTTGAATTTACCAACCAAATATTTAAGCGTCAATACTGAACCTTCACTTTTTAGTACTCTTTTATTTTCAAGAATAGTTGTGAGCCTCTGAGGATCTACAGGAGGATCATGAGACTTAAATGGAAGAAAAAAATAATAACAAGAAATAACTGCACACACATATTACATGAATTTCACACTGATTTAAATTATATTAATCAAAAATATCAGAAAATACTTTAGCATGGATTCATTCATGTAACCTCTTTAGAAAGATTTTTTTTTTTTTTTTTTTGGTTTTTCGAGACAGGGTTTCTCTGTGGCTTTGGAGCCTGTCCTGGAACTCGCTTTGTAGACCAGGCTGGTCTCAAACTCACAGAGATCCACATGCCTCTGCCTCCCGAGTGCTGGGATTAAAAGCGTGCGCCACCATCACCCGGCTTAGAAAGATATTTATTATTTATAAATGTCCGTTTGTAGGATTCAGAATGCTCTTTTCTGAAAACTATGATTTGTGACACCCCAGATATTTCTACATGCAGCTAGCATACTGGTGTCATTCCCAGTGAATTCATTCACACTCGGTATTCAGTGATTAATAATCAACATGGTAATTAGAACACTTTAGTATAATGTTGTCTTTTCACTACAAAAATACACAGGTGTTTCCATAATGTAGGCCATTGCTCTATACAGACCAGACAACACATAAAAATACAGAAATTACTACACACTAGAAAATGAATGCTTTGTGCTTCTTAATTTAACACCACAGATTTCCTCAAAACACAAGTCATATTAATAGAAAGAAATACACAAACAACCAAAAAATACCCCAAAACACAAATCTTTGGAAAGAGACAATTTTTTAATAAAAAGAATAAATTTGAACAAATATTGCATATATTTAAAGCTGAGTTGGCAAATAATTTAATAATAAAACTCAGTAGTATACAATCACTAGTTTTGTGCCAAATATTTACTGAAGCCTTGTGAGTAGAAGAGTGGCTTAGTCACAGTTATGCACTATTTTAACACTAGAGTTAAAAAGCGCAATTTAATGTGATTGGTCATAATCACGAAGTAGATAAGTAGGGGGAAAATTCTGAACTTGTTGGCTCTCTCTTAGAATCAGTAGTGCTCATAATAAAAGTTTTCTTGTGTATCACTGAGACAATCAAGAAACCCTTTTCCTTTTATATGTTGATATCAGACTTTGTTATTGGATATTATTTTTTTGTGGTTTTTTTACTTGATGTTTCTGGGTTTTTGTTGATGGTGGTGGTTTTGTTTTTCTGAGAGATCTAATCTCTTCATTATCTAGAATGCAAGAAGAAGCTTTTGAATTTTTAACCTTGTCCCTTACGAGGTCATTCCATTTGAGAGCGAAAATGTGGTGTAACCCCCTTTCCAGATTAGATTTATTAAAGTGGAGAATATAACTTAAAACAGACACTATACATATAGCATATTGAAACAAATTTTTGTCCTTAATGTTCATGTATACATATGCAGTGTATTAATCAGGATTATCTATTGGAAGGTAACAAAAAGAATGAATAGGTAGTACGTACTTACACACACACACACATATATATAAATATAAATATATAAATATATATATATATATATAATTAGCGATAGCTACCTCATACATGAGAGGGTGAGAACCCAGTTATCATTCAGTCAATAGGCTAGATACCTCAGCAGTCTCAATCCTGAACCAAAGTTCAGAAAGTTTCTGATCACTGAATTCTTAAAAAGCAGGTTCTACCACCAGTGGAAATTCAGCATCAGCAAAAATGTGGTAAAGTGTCAGTAGGAAAAGGGAAAGCAACACAAGCAAAAGCCAAATAATCTTACTTTAGGAACTTTTTAAAAATAAAAACTGTTACCAGAAGATCCTGTCCACAGTTGACATGGGACTTCTGATATCAATGATGGCAATGAGGACAATTTTATATGTGGCTCTATCGATGCTTAGTAATGATTCAGTATTTATATGAGTAAACAATACATCCTAGGGAATATCACCCCTGGGATAGAAATAATGATTATCATTCACTTCTTTTCTTTTTCTGAACAATGTTATAGTAGTATATTTAAACATTACATTTTGAAGTTTCAATTAAAGGATTATAAAATACATTTTATACATTTCTTTGGGCATTTTTAAACTTGATAAAATAAGGGATTTTAATTAGATTGGGGGGAAAAGTCACAGACAATGAATCTGTGAGAAAATTGGCAAACAACTACTCCCTAAAGTCTCTGGACAAGACTAAAATAAAAATCAATGTATTTCAAAATATGCATTACAAATGATTCTTATATTGTTCAAATTTATCTAGTGAACAGGAAAAGATGGATGGTGTCTGCAGTTCTGTTTTTTTGTTTTGTTTTGTTTTTAGAAATTGCTATTATACTGATATGTGAAACCTGGCATCAACAACAAAAAGAAATTAATCTTGTATTATGTATAGAAAGAGAAGCACTACAACATTAAATAGTAATCTTTAGCATTTATAAACATTGTGATACATAGTTTCAGCCAGATGATTACTAAGAGTGGAAAGAAACTCTTATGTTGTTTTAATGAAATATTATTTAATCACTAACAGAGAAAGTACATAAAAATCAGTGTGTCAATGAATAATGAATGTATATTTTGATACATTTCACAATTAATCTGTAATATTTAGTCATTTATAATTTTTATTTATTTCATGATTTATTTATTTATTTTTAAGAAAAACTTGAATGCATTCCCCACCACCACTTTTTATGCTGTTGAACTTTCTCCATTTACAGAAATTGCTGGGGTCAGTACATCCCCAGAAGGCAAATGGATAAGTCACATCCTGATAAACACTTTTGTGATCTTCCTATCTCTCCTTAAGATATGTGTGAAATTCTTATTGTAATAACTGAAAACTCAAGGAAAATGAAGAATGTTGCAAGTTTTTTTTTAATCTTTAAAATAATGATGTCATAGAACAAGTTACAATAAATATAAAACACAGATTTGAACTGCCAGAGGAGTCTCCCTTAACATCTTAAGGAAAAATCAAAGTAATGACATGTGGGTCTACTCTTGAAGCATAGATACTGATATTAAAAATTATAGCTAAACAATTCTCTATTACATGAAATACTGATTAAATAAGTTGCTGTTCCCTTTGGTCCCTTCCAGTTCAGAAAGAATGCTTAAAAACAAGCATTTAAACATTAACATAATCAGTCACAATTATAAAGGCAGAATTAATAAAATACCCTTATTTCTCCCAATCATTTAACAGCAGCATAATTGTCAACTTTTCTGCTGACTTGTGCAGATCTTGTCTACTGAACCTGGGACCTGAGGACCTAAAAGAACTGGACAGACTACAGTCAAATGCTGTAGACAACATTACTTCAGTTCCAGTGTATTTTACACACAAATATAAAAAAGAAACAATGATCTAAGCAGGGTTGCTTGAGTTCTGTAAAAACATCATCAGAAAACCATGTAAACAAGCACCAGTAACTACATACTAAGTATTAACAGAGCAGCCTTTTCTCAGAAATTTCTCAGGACAGAGCATTTTAAACACAATTGCCTGATACATACTATAGATTATTTCTGAGAAAGCACTAAAGCTAACAGAAGGATATATCCACATTCAGCGTACACTGATCAGATTGGGTTATAGCTATGTCCTGACATCAAAACAAAAATAAGCACATCATCTAAATTGAATTTAAATGTTTGTAACCGAAGGCATGGAATCACATCCAAAAACAATCCAGAGAACAAAATGAACCTGAGGTAAAAGACCTTCTGCTTTTTTTTTTCCTCATGGAGCCTCTCTCACAGTTCCCCAAGACAACTTCACCATACACCCTTCTTTTTACCGTGTTCTCCCAATAATCAATCAAAACTATAAAAGCATAAAGAATAAAAAATCTCTTTTTTCCTAATGCCAATGATTATCAAGTGACTATACCATAGGATGTTACAGCATGCTAATCACATCTACTAGATTTTAATGTTTGAAAGGTATATTGAATAGTGCCATCAGGTTGAAGGATGTAGAATCATCTCAGAAAAGGAACTCTTGGCTCACCTGTGGAAGATTATCTTGATTAGGTTAACTGAGGTGGCAAGACCCACCAGCAGGAGAGGTAACTTTTCCTGTCTGTGACCTTGAACTGTGTGCGTGGAGAAAGAAAAGCAAGAAGCTATTTTTTTCTCCCACTCTACTGATTAATTCTGGATGACATTGATTGACTAGTTTAAACACTGTTGCCTTGACTTTTCCCACATGTTTTTATCACTTGAACTACAAAAGCTAAAGTAAATCCTTTTACTTTAAGAGACAGTTCATGCTGTTTTTGTCACAGTATTTTTTTTTTTTTACAGCAGGAAGAAATGGATCTTAGACAATGGACAAACGTGAACTTGCAATATTGGCTGGTTGCTTCTTATGTGTCATTTTATGATCTTCTTAATGAGTGATAGGAGCAAGTAAAACTTAAGCACATTGACTCTCTATTTAGGAATAGAACACTTGACTTTAAAATTTTCTATGTTGTCCATATATTTTTTTTAGAAAAGTTATTTATTGACAGAACTCAAGCCATACACCAATCAAAGGAAAGGCTGTGGAAACCAGCTCTCAATGAAATGGGAAAACTGTGGCTATGTTACATGAAAAGGCAGGCAAATCTTTGTCTAAATGAATTTAGGTGAGTGCCTTTCAGTGTACTGAATGATAATCTTTAACTCTTCACTATTTATTCAATATTTATTTTTTCTCCATATCATAATCTCATTACTGTGGTTTTCTCTGAGCACCAGCCTTGATCATGAGTACCTGAGATATAACATGCTATCAAACTTCTCAAGGCTTTAACTCACAGTAAGTGTTATGAAATTGGAATATCATTCTGATTGATGAGCATGGTTTATTCTACATTATGTCGACATAAGACTACACTGTGCATTTATATAATATTTTCATTGCTCATTCTCCTGTTGATGGGCACTCAGGCTAATATTAAGGTTTGAAACTTTTGAACATTCCTGAAATAAGCATGTGTATTCATGTTCTTTTATGTACACTTTTTAATCTCTTGGTAATAGATCTAGAATTGGTATAACAACATCATGTACTGTTTCTATATTTTTTATTTGTTAAAGTATATTTTTATTGTTTTCCTACGTGAGTGTGCTAATTTGCATTCTCAAAGCAAAATATAAAGGCTTCTTTAATCATATCTTCACCTGCCATGTTTTTGGAAGTGGTTGAGGGGGTGGTTGATTTTTGATAACAATAGAGAGATGACTAGGTGGTTAAGAGCACTGCATGCTCTTCCAAAGGTCCTCAGTTCAATTCTCAGAAACCACATCTGTAATGAGATAGGGTGCCCACTTGAGGAAAAGACCTTGTTAACCATCCTTATTAACTTAGATCATGAAACCTAATAAGAAAAAGTTCAAAAGAACCATCATATACAGGCTTCCCATGCAGGCTTCAGCACTGTCATGGCATAAATTTTCTTTAAGACAAGATTTACTTTACTATTTATTTTAATAATATGTATATGTATGTTTGTGTGGGGGGGTTGTATATGTGGATTTGGATGTCCTTGGAGCCTGGAAAAAAGTTTTGTATGGCCTTGATGTGAAGGTTTCATTTTCTTTCTTTTATTTTGAAACAATCTTTTCTCATTTTACATAGCAATTCCAGTTGCCACTCCTTCCCCTCCTCCCATGCCATCTATCCCCACCCCCTGACACATACCCAATCCACTCCTAAGAGAGGATAAGGCTTCCCATGAGGGGGAGGCAGAACCAAGGCCTTCCTCGCTATATCTAGTTTGAGCAAGGTATCCCCCCAAAGAGAATAGGCTTCCAAAAGCCAGTTCAAGCACTAGGGATAAGACCTGGTCCCACTGCCATTGATCCCACAGAGGGCCACACAGCTGTCACCCATATTCAGAGGGTCTACTTTGTTCCTATCCAGGTTCTCCTGCTTTCAGTCTATAGTCAGTGCGCTCCTACTAGCTCAGGCCAAGTGTTTCTGCGATCTTGACCCCTTTGCTCATATTATTACTCCTCCCTCTCTTGAACTGGACTCTAGAATCATGACTCAGTGCTTTGCTATCAATTGCTGCACCTGTTTCCATCAGTTTCTGGCTAAAGGTTCTATTTAGGAAGAACCTGTTCATTCATTTCTTGACTACTCAGATTCAAATAATCACACAGAAACTATATTAATTACAATATTGTTTGGCCTATTAGCTTAGAATTCTTATTAACTAACATTTACATCTTAAATTAACACATTTTGCTTACTTCATACTTTACCATGTGGCTAATATTTGTTATGTATTCCTTGTTGAACTACTAAATGGTGTCTGCCTTCTTTGGTGGGTACATAGCACCTGCCTCCTTTGTTAGCTACATGGCTTCTCCTTGACGTTGCCTTTTCGCTCCTTCTGTTCTTATTTGCTGCTTGGTACAAACAGCTTTATTCATCAACCAATAAAGGCAACACATATACAGGACATCCCACATTATCTCCCATTTTTTGTGTGTGTAATTAAAAAGGAATATTTTAACTTTAACAGAGTAAAATTACATATAACAAAATAGGAATCAAGAAATAATTAAGAACCACACTTACAATATTTTTGTGAGTCTAAACTTTCATATCTAACTTATTTTTTTATCATAACTATGGAAAACTATAACCACAAATATCTTGTCTTAAACATCATCAAAGACCCCAGAAGGATATAATATTGAAATGAATCATATGCAACTTCTAAAACTCCAGAATTGACTGAGATATCTCGATGCCTGGACAGTCACCCAAAGTTCTTCTGTAACATTGAGGCACCCCTCTTCAGCATAATGGCTCATAGTATCCAGCAGACTTTTCCATGAACCAGTAAATTTGGAAGACTGTTTTGCCTATATAGGCAGTTTTTCTGTGTCTTGCTGAATGTCTAGCAGTTTCTTCTGTGAAACAGAAGCACTGAAGGAATATCCTGTTTTTTGGAAAGTTCAGCAGTCACTTTTCTGTGGGTCCTACATGTCCTGCTCATACAACATCCCATCAAGCAATCAAGGCAAGATCAATTTCTTGGCCAAATGGTTAGCCTTTTCACAATGAATGCAAATTTCTTAATGATTTTCTTCAATGCCCATCTATCTGAAGTAATTGGTGCTCCCAGAAGCAGACATGTCTCATTGTTGAGAAAAGTCTAAGTTCTTAAAACATTTTAAATGCTATATTCCAGAGGTCTTTGAAGTGCTGGAGATTATCTAAGTTAAATAGATCTCTACATTTCTAGAAAACCTAATATGACTAGGAGTTTGACTATTATAAATGACTGTTTATTAATCTGCATTTTAATCATCCATTACTTTTAAAATGAGCTGTATGAACATAATAACTTAAACAAGAATAGAAATACATATAACAAAATTGATCTTAAATTAGTATCAATAAATCATAATCCATATCTATGTACATATTCATCACTATATCATCTCCTGTCATTTTTTCCTTTTCTAATGATTTTTATTGAGTTCTACATTTTTTCTCTGTTCCCCTCCCTGCTGCTCCCCTCTTCTTCAACCCTCTCCCAAGATCCCCATGCTCCCAATTTCTTTAGTAGAAAAATACAAGATATCCCTTCTTTTTCTTTTTCTTTTTTTAAAGGGATGGACTGTGACCATTAACAATTTATACCCAATCCCTTTTAAATAAAAACAAACATTTAAAAACAATCATTTTGAGAATTTGGGCATAGTTTCCCCCAACGTGCTTCCTTATTTTGTTGTCTGAAGTATTTTTTGGGGTTCTCAGAGAAATTTCAGGGCATCTTGTTCTATCAAACCAAATTAGCCTAGAAGAAATCGACAGGTTCTCATCCTGTGTGGAAACAAAAGCAGAACCTCTTTTCTAAAGAAACATATATTTAGAATCAGAGTTTGAAGTCAAAATACCTTTATGTTGGTTTAACTTAGAAACCCCCAGAATCAAAGGTTTCTTTTCATCAAAAAACTCAAAAAAAAACCCACAGTAATATACATAATCTAGACTCTGTGAATTTTTCCATCTTTATGTGGCTTTCTTTTCTTACGCCTTTAATCTATAACTATCTGTACTCTTTTATATTACATTTACTGTCTCTTTAAATAATTTGTTTTTTAAAACCATTTATTTCATTTTGTCACTGTCTATATTCTGTTAAGCCTATGTACGTTTAAAAAAACACACTGTGTCTCATTTAGAGGCCGTTTATATCTGAATCTGTCTTGGGGTTAGTTGTTTTTCATCAGAACTCAATTTTTTCATTATTATACTCAATAATTATAACTTCATTGTTCTCTAACCTGTTTTCATATATTTTTTGTTTTCTAATCTTATTCTATTATAATTTTTAAGATATAAGAATCTATTTTTATTTTTTTGTATATGTTGAATCGGTTTGAGGTTAAAAAGTTTGTTTACTTAGCAAATTGTTTCTAAATTTGTATATTGTAATAAGATGCATGTTTCTGCTGCTTTTGTTATATTATTCTGTAATAGTAAGTGTATTAAACTAATGTTGTAGCTTAACACTTAGGTTTCTTTGGCAATTTGCTTTTATATTTTTCCTATTTATCTATGCAATCATTTATTTTTAATATAAGTGATCCTTCTATTGGTAAAATTGAGATATTTTATAATTGCTACATCTGTAGTTTACCAAAAATAAACCTCAATATGTAAATTCAGGATGACCTTGGTCACATGTCCTTCCTTTCCTAACCTGTCGTGGGCTGAGAATACAGGCATATAATACCCTGGATAGCTGGAAATTAAGTGTCAATACATTTATTGTTGTGCTGTGTCTGCCTCTCCCTTTGTATACAATAATGTTTGTGTTAGGAATTGGATGCTGTGACATCTTTTGTGTGCATATTTATTATTTATGAATTTTGTAATCTCTGACATATTTTCCTTTTATCAGTATACAGTGACTTGTTTGTCTTCCTGGCAGATTTTTGTCTTGACTTTTGTTATTGTTATTGTGAGTTGCTAACTTTGATACTAAGAACCAAACCCAGGTCTTTAGTTGACTTTTGTATTGAAGATGGTAATAATTACACCAACAGCATTTGGATTATTTTTGCTAGGAATATCATTTTTATATTGTGTTCCCCTATATTTGTTTAAGTTTTTTTTGTTAATAAGGTAAGGTTATTTAAGCTAGCAATTTTTTAAATTTATTTATTTATTAAAGATTTCTGTCTCTTCCCCGCCATCGCCTCCCATTTCCCTCCCCCTCCCCCAATCAAGTCCCTCTCCCTCCTCAGCCCTAAGAGCAATCAGGGTTCCCTGCCCTGTGGGAAGTCCAAGGAACCCCCACGTCCATCCAGTTCTAGTAAGGTGAGCATCCAAACTGCCTAGGCTCCTACAAAGCCAGTACGTGCAGTAGGATCAGAAACCCATTGCCATTGTTCTTGAGTTCTCAGTAGTCCCCATTTTCCAAAGCCTGGGATAAGCTAGCAAAATTTTGATTCTTGTTTTGTACTCTAATCATACACTATACACATAATAAGAAAATTAAAACTATTTATATTTAGAATTATATTGAAAGTTATATATTGGTTCAATTAATTTTGTGATTTTATCTTTACTTTGGATGACAATGTTTCCTCCTTATTTATTTTAGAGTATTGATGATTTGTTTTATTAAATATAAATAATTATTTTCTAATTTTCACACTCATTACAGACATTTCCAAGACTATCATAATGATTGTATACTCCCTCTTCTGTGTGAAAGAAATCTCAAAATTCCATCTGCAATGTTTGCCTAGTAGCCTCAGGTTCTCTTAGGTAATGCTCACCTCTGAAGGTGTCTATTCTAGTTCCTATTATGAATGATCTCTTTGATAGTTTGTCCCTTATTTTCTTTTTAAATTTTAAATATTATTCTGTGAACTCCTGAACTTTGGAGTTTCTGTTGGGAACTATTCTGAGTTTTTGGTAAGTTTGAGTTTCTATATGTTTGGCACTTCTATGTAGTTCCATTCTATATTCTTTTTTTAACTCTTAAATGTTTAACTATGATATAATTAAACCAGTTTATTCTATAGAATTATTTCATTGAGTAAGCTTTGTTTCAGTCAGTAGCTCAGTTTACATAAATAATGCCAAATATATTTGGCATCTTTTTTCATATATTCATATTATAATTTCTTTTTTATTTTAGTTTTGCTTATGTATATGTGGATGAAGGGATATTTCCATTTGAATATTGGTGTCTGGAGTCAAAGGAAACTGTGAGTTGCTAATTTTGATAGTAAGAACCAAACCCAGGTCTTTTGTGAGATGGATAAAAGCTACAAACTAGATGAGACACCTCAATATGCCCTTTCTTACACGTTCCATTTATTATTTATTACTATCTAAATGTGAAAACTCTCCAACTTTTATTTTATTCTGACCTTTTTTCTTTCCAATTGATCTGGCAAATTGGAGAAGCTTTGATAGTTCTTAGCTTTGATTTCTTTATACTTTTCATTTTTAAATTTTTTTTGTTTCTTTTTCAGAATTTTTACATTTATACTTAACCATTCTTTTCACATCATATACCCTTTTCCTTAATTCATTAAGGCATCATATCTTTAGATCAATTACTATAGTGTTATGAGATTTTTCCTTGATTTCTTATATTTCTGGTATTTATGCTGGTAGTTTTTCCTTGATTGAAATATAGCTTTTCTTATTTTATGTATAGGCCATCCGAGTGGTTATATGTCTCTTAGTGGTTCAGTTCCTAATATTACTCACAGAAGACAAAACAAACCACATTATCTGTTCTGGGAATGCCTTCAGCCAATAGCATTTAAGATATTTTGGGCCTATTTTGGTCTAAAAGAGTGTGTGCCCCCCACCTCTTTACTGTATTTTTTATTTTATTTATTTTTTACTGTATTTTATTTTTTGCTGTACTTTTATTTTTTACTGTATTTGGTTTCAGTTCACAGTGCAAGCAGAGGCCTATGGATCACTATCCTTACTATGAGTTCATCCACATATAAATAAACCTTTGTTATACTCCATTCTGATTTATTGTGAAACTCTTTGATACTCCTACAATTTGACATCCATGTGACCTGAACCTATATCACTACCATGCTGCGGAGATACTCCTCCTGGCCCACTGTGGCTGCACAAGCTAGGATCTATTGATGAGGTCCAGCTGCAGCCACGCCTGCTCTGATCAGGCTAAGCTCTTACCCTGGAGCTCTAACCCTGTACCTGGAGCATAGGCTT
Organism: Microtus pennsylvanicus; assembly: GCF_037038515.1. NCBI lineage: Eukaryota > Metazoa > Chordata > Mammalia > Rodentia > Cricetidae > Microtus > Microtus pennsylvanicus. The sequence goes on from NC_134593.1 coordinate 46,693,053, forward strand.
GAGCTCCCCGCTGAAATCTGCAAGCTGTACAAATTAAGAGACAATGCACCAGCATATGTCTTTAAGAAAATGGAACCATTTTTTTCTCATAATAATATAAAGCATTTTACAGATACACCACATAATCATACAGGTCAGGCAGCTGTAGAAATATCAAGAAAACAGAAAAGAATGAAGAATTCCACTGGAAATAGATTACATAATGCTTTATTAACCTTGAATTTTCTTAATGCTTATGAGAAAGAAATAATGACTGCAGAGGGACCTTGGGTAATAGTTAAAAAAAAACTTCTGAATTAAATTAGCTGGTGTATTTTCAGGATGTGCTGACCTCAGAATGGAAACCAGGAGATATGCTATGTTTTGCTCTTGTTTCCACAAAAGAAGAAAAACTATTGATAAGCTCAAAATTAATCAAGGTTCAGTTTGAAAAGGAGAAAACGCTTGATAAAGAGAAATTAAAATTCCTCCACAGAGGTGAAAATTCTACAGGCTGGAAAGAAACCTTATAAGGGTTGGGGCAGGGTTCTGTTCTTGTCTTTACAGAAAAATACCCACCTTTGAAAAGTCAACAGACCTTGGACAAGTAGATGTCTAAAGAAGCAAAGATAGCTATCCAGAGAGAAACACCAAGCAAATCTGACTTATACCAATACCCTCTGCAGAGTAAGATCTCACTACCTAAACATAAATATGGTAGTCATGAATCATTAAAAATCAAAGCTGGTTTTGGCGTTGGACGGTGGCTCCCCTTCTCTGAATCCAAGCATGTTAAAAGAAAAATTCAGAGATTTTTTTTTATTATAACAGGATCTACCTGGTATGGAACAAAAGGAAGATAAAATCTACAGACTAGGGTTATCAAAACTTCACGTTCAAAATTTTACCTCTCCTTATACCAGTTTTGTCTCTATGGTACCTTTCATTTAATATATGTCTATAGATATTCAAGCTTTCCATTTTGATGTGAATAATGTTTAAGTTTTCCACAAGGAACAATAAACTTTCCTACAATAATCTTGAAGTTTCAGGAAGAAGATGAGGCCCCATTAGAACAATTCCACCTGATAAATATGATGTCAGTATGCCGATAACATCGCTTTAAATTTGGTTTTAGCTTGTGAACTGCTCAAGATGATTCCAAATTGGCTAGCTGAGATGATACAACTTTTTACAATGTTCAAGCCAGAAATTCAAATAAGAATTCAGAAAAACCCTATCAGCTACTCAGAGACTATCTGCAATTTTACAAGACAGTAATCTGGAAACTTAACCATCATTTTAGTTTACTCAGGATCCCATAGAAATAATATCACCCCCATGACAGTTGAAAGTAATTCTAGAAAACAATGTTTCCTCTCCCAACAAAGTTTGTCCTCAAGGCTGGGGACATTATTATGGGTTGGATATAAGTGGGTATATGCTTGTGTGTGGAAATGAATTAGGCTCAGGTATTTCTTTAGAAGTAGGCTCTGGTATCTCTTTTTAAAAAAAGAGTGGATAGGATGGGATAAAAGGTAAATTAATTTATCTAATTGTGAGCTATTAGTTATAGATAGTTTACATTGTTACAGATTATAGTATGTTGATACAATTTCAAATTATATTTGTTGCTGGGTGGTGGTGGCGCACGCCTTTAATCCCAGCAAACTGGAGGCAGAGGCAGGCAGATCTCTGTGAGTTCGAGGCCAGCCTGGTCTACAAGAGCTAGTTCCAGGACAGGAACCAAAAAGCTACGGAGAAACCTTGTCTCAAAACATCCCCCCCCCCCAAATACTATATTTGTTACGTTGAATATTCTTTTATTTCTCTTTACAATATTTTGCTATGTTATTTTGTTATATTGCATGCATGCATGTTTCTTCCTCTGCTTAAGATATTTTGTACATTGATGCAATTTTAGGATATATTTATTTTATTGTACTATACATTTCTACAGCTGACCAAGATATTCATACATATTGCTTACACTTTGAGATCATTGTCCTCATTTGCTGCACATTTGTTTAAAGGTTGTTTAAATTTTAATGTGAAGCCTTAGTCTTTAAGCAGTGTAGGTATTAAGAATTACAGGTCAATAGTCACCCATGTTTGTCATACTTATAATTAGGCTAGTCAGGTTCGTTAGATGCATAAGGATTGTATTTCCCATAGATAGGTAATCTCAAAGAACATCAAAGAACTGGAGAATATGGCATTTAAATAATAGAGAATTCTGTTAACGTGAGTCATGATTGCTCCTGGCATCATCAACCTATTCCCAAGAGAATGTTGTGCATCACTTGGTGCTTGTTTTTTTTTTTTTTCCTGGTAAAACTGGCCTTTGGGAAAAGAACTGCCTCTGCCTTGACTACTAACAAAATGCACAGTGTCCATACTGGATAATCAGGATACAAAAAAAAAAAAGTACTGAACCTTGAGAAGACAGGGTATGACAATTTTTTTAAATTTTCCTGCTTCTCACAATGGTCTATCAGATACTCAAAGGTTAGACAAATTTGGTTGCCCCAATGCAATAAATAAGACTTTGGGTGATTGCCCAGGTAGCCAGTTGTCTCTGTCATTTCTTGCACCTTTTGGAAGTTGATTTATTATACTTCCTGGTTACTCAGGTAATATTATTTCCCTTCTCATATCTTGATTGGGGTTGGAGAATAGATAGCCATAATTACTTTCCTCTCACGACTTAGCCAAGCCATTTTAAAAATAAGATTTATACTCCTTAGGATAGGTAACTATTAAAATATTTAGCATATGCTTTTTGTTGGATGTTGTTCATGTTGATTGTAATTCTAATTTTATGTATGTTTTTGTATATTCTTTTTCATAGACAATATATGATATTTGTTCTTATTGTATATAGTTTTGAATTAGGCTTAGAACTCTCTCATTTAGGCAAAATGGGTAGGTTTTGTGTGTGTGTGTGTGTATATATATATATATATATATATATACACACATATATATATATACAGAAAAGACCAATAAAAGCCACTACACCACAAAATAATACATAATAGAAAAATAAAAGAAAATAAATATGAGGTTGAAATTAGTAAATGTAAGTGAAACAATAACTTTAAGAAAGGGTGGTATAGGATAAAATACTTTAAAAAGTCAGAAAGATGAAGAGAAAGAAATACAATTAAAAATTATAGAAATAGGGATGAAGAGATTTCATAGCCTTCCAAAGTGTTTGCTGTTCTTCCATAGGACCTGAATTCAATTTTCAGTAGCCTCCTAGAGTTTCAGCAATAATGAACCCAGTGTATATTTCTGACCTTGTTAATGACCTGCACACAGGTGGCAAAAACACACACACACACACAGAGAGAAAGAGAAGCATATGTATGAATAAAAGCATACGATATTTATTAAAGTTATGAAAAGAGAACCAAGCAAGAGAGAATAGATTTTAAATAAGAAAAAATAATGAATTCTAATATCCCTTGTTCGGGGACTGGAAATGTCTTTCTGTCTCCTCTAGTAGTAGAATTTGCTAGATAAACTAGTTGACAATGAACAACAGCTGAAAAATATTGCTATTCCTATTCCCTCTCACCAAACATCTTTGACTGTATATGTATGAATATATCTATAAATGTAATAAAGGATGAGAATAGAGACTTCTACTTGGATTCTCTTGAGTAACAGTAAACCCAATATTTGAATTCTCTTCTCTTTTTTGGTCTTTCATCTGTCCATAGTGAAAGACTTTGCTCTATGTTCATTGAACAATATAGAAAACAAAAGAAATAAAAGATGGAACACAAATTACAACATTTTTAACAGAAATCTTTCATGCAGTTTTAGAGGAGACGATGTCATTGTATTGACCCCAACTGACCCAGAAGCTCTCAATACAGCAAATATAAGTCATTAATACTTTCAAAGGTTTGCTATTTACATTTATAATTATTATTTGTTTTATAAGATTACTTCCAATTTGTAGGTTCTCTAAGCAAATTATTACACTCAGATACACATTTTTAGAGAGCTCTGGTTTAGGAACATGAAGGAATATGTAAAGTTAAAGTTAAACATTAGGGATGTAAAAAATATGATTACATAAAAAATGTAAAGAATATTAAACTGAAACAAGCCGAGTACATTGTAGTATAATAGGCTAAGTAAACAGCCTAGAATGATAACAATGAGTCACTTAACTTTCTATGAAGCCTTCTAAACTTTATTGGTTTTTGACTAATAACAATTTTCGTTAAAAAGTACCTGATGCGGGAAGCTCTGTTAACCAATCACCTTTAAGAAGTGGAATCTAGTTAAGACGTGGCTACCTGAAGCCCAGGAAGAAAACTGGGACGGACTAAGTGTGCACTCTCTGGATACAGCGGAACTCAGACTTCCCATTCTTGTGGCGTGAGTTTCCCCTTATAACAATTAAAAATATAATTGTTTATCTTTAAGCTGGCTTGTTATTTCCCAATTCAAGGAAACAGTTACAAATACCATTACAGCAGACACCAACTCAGTAATTTTTTTTCTCCTAGGCATTTGTAGTTATGGCAATATTTTCCAAATAAGCTTTGGTTCATTCCACAGTGATTGTTTTTCTTATAGCTGGCCCTAGCAAAAGTGTTCTCCAAGGGGTATATAGGCAGAACTAGTGCCTCTTTATTCCAAACTCAAATTCATTCATCTGGGCATGAAAACATTCAAATTCGGGTATATCTCTGAAGGCCTTGGAGAATGAGCAACTGTATAGATCACTGAGGTAAATAATATATGATAAATGCTAAAAGAATTTAGGAGATAGCCTGTGTTTTCAAATGTAGCCCCATCCCTTCCTGAATACAAAATATAGGGCTACATATGGTGACTTTTATGTCCACCTCTTATCCAAACATTGTGGCAGGATTCCCACTGAACTCTTATTATTTTATGATTTCTGATCTGCAGAGAAACTCAGTCCTTAACAATAAGTACCCTTTCCTGATGTGATGAGCGTAGGCTGCAGTTCTCCAAGCTGTGATACAATGGATTTCTACCCCAAACTTACCCAGTGGTGCTTTGAGATTTGCTTTGAGAATAAATGATCTCATGGTTTAAAGCTTGAAAGATGGTAGAGAATAAATACCGGTATTAGATTTTTTTAGCAAGTAATTCTTACTAGAAGGAGGCTTTGGTTGTTTAGAGCTTTGTCTCACTTTCAGTTCACTCTCTGCTTTGTGTTGCGGTTGAAGATGGGTTCTCTCATTTTCCTGATCTCTTGCTGCTGTACTTCCTTCCACTATTATAGATTCTTCCTTTAGAATCATAAGTCAAAATAAATACTGTCATCACTTGCTTTTGGTTATGGTATCTATCACAGCAACAAAAAAGTAACTAATAAAGTATTTGTGCACATTGAAATCTATATTCTACATATGAAAGAATACGTTATATTTTGTTTTGTGAATCTGGCTTATTTCATTTAATAGGATGATCCATCCATTTTCTTGATATAATTTCATATTTCTTTACATATGAATAAAGTACCACTGTGTATGTAATCCACATTTGTTTTCTTTATCTGTTTATCCGTTGATGTACACCAAGGGTGGCTATATTGACTATTGTAAATAGTGCAAAAATAAATATAGATGTGCAAGTAAAAAAAAAACTGGTAGTACTTGATAGCAGAAGTCACAAAATAATCCCATACTAGCACAGAATTGAGAATAATAAAGGGGTATTTATTTAGGGGTAGACACACAGATCACAATCCTCTGCTGGAATGGGGGAACAGCAACCGAATCCCGCAGTTGGAAAAGAGACTGGACTTGTGATTTACATAGGCATAAATAGTATAAGAGACCAACCAGGCCTAAGTGGGCTGGTATGTTAAAGGCTATTGTCTGAAGGAGCAGAATGAGCTCCCACAGCAAGTACTGATCCATTTACTTTCTTGGTACAGTCTATACTTCCCTGGTTTATCCTGTGCCTGTATTCTCAGCTTCCCCTATATCTGCTTAGAAGCTATGGCATGGGTTGTATATTTCATATACTCCTTCTTATTTTCTCTCATGTTCTCTCTTAATTCTTTTATCTCCCCTCCCTCTCAGCATGTATGTGTTTACACATTACAAATCATATTTGGTTTTGTATCATCACTTTCTTGATTCTAGACATTTTTTCTCTCTTATTCCAGAAACATAGTTTCCTCTTCATGATTGTTCCATATCTCCAAGAGCCACACAAAGGTGAGTTTATCCCACCAAATTACAAAATATGAAGTAGATTACTGACTTCTTTGAAGTACAGTTGTGTCTATATTTTTATTACTTATAAAATGATCTAAACAACTGAAGATAAATTTCTCTTTAGTGTATACTTCTGCTAAGTGATGCAGTTATGCATTTTATAAATATGTTCATGATAAATGGAGTTATGTTGAAAGAAATTGTCTTAGCACAAACACAAATATTGTTTAAATTGAGCAGTGGTGGCACATACCTTTAATCCCAGCACTTGGGAGTCAGCGACAGGCAGATCTCTGTGAGTTCAGAGCCAGCCTGCTCTACAGAGCAAGTTCCAGGACAGACTTGAAAGCTACAGAGAAACTCAGTCTCAAAAAACCAGCGAACCAACCAACAAAACAAACAAACAAACCCAAACAAAAACAAATAAAATATTGTCCATGTCTTCATTCACAGTTTTGCCTAATTTTTAAATAAATTAAATATGAAAACACATTTGAAGGATTGAAATGTGCCCTGTGCACAGTCTAGATTCATTTACCCTTATGTTTTATTGTCCCCCCCCCAGCCCCCGCAGACAAGCCTTTATTCCACTTTCTCTAACAGTATATATAACCCTCAGCAGGGAAGGCCGAGCCAGCAAAAGCAGGAACCTCATCACCATAACTCACATGGCTTAGTGATAACATCCTTAAAAACATTGCTGAAAACAACAGATTGTTCCTGTTTTTGTTCCTGTTTGCAGAACAACCAAACACAGGAGTGAAAAACAGATTAAGGGGGGGTCCGAAGGCCTGTTCTCTAGGGATCCAACAAGAAACAGGAACTCTCCCTACTGTGCTGGGTCATAGTAGACAGCTCCTTGCTAGCTGGACTCTGTGCACGTGCACTGAATAAACCTTGCTTTTGCATTCTGGACTAAACACATATAATGGACACAGATATATTCTTAAATGTATATAATATGTAAAGCTTACATTTTAGACTTTCTTATTCTTTTCTTGACTATATGCATATACTAATGAACATGCTCCCTTTGAAATGCTGTGTCTACTTCACCAAGCAGAATTAATTGCTTCTACCACTTTCTGTGCTATAGAAAATACGTGTTGTAAGATGTACTCAAACATTGTGACTTGTTTTTTTGGTTCAGCTGATGCTTGCAGTTATAATTTCTTGGCTAAGAAATTATATACAATGAATGTATTTCTTGATAAAGAACAACATTTTAGGTATAAAAAGGCTCGAGCAGACAGTTTTACTGATATTAGTTTTTTTCTTTCTCTTTTTTTTAGTAGATACTGCAAAAGGCTGAAGTAAGAAGAAACTGCTATAATATAAAAATATCAGTTTAAATATTGGCTCAAAGAGAAGGTTAACGGAATAATTGGAAATAACAAGTTTGTTTGTAATTTTTGTGTGTATGCGTTCCTGAGCACTTATTCATTCATTGACTGGTTTGTTGGCTTATTCGCTTGGACTCTCATATAGCCCAGGCTTTTCCCAAACTCATTGTGTAACCTAAAATAATCTTGAACTCTAGACCCTCTTGGATTTAAATACTGAGGATATGGGCCATCAAGCCTAGAACTAAGAATGAATTTACAGATATACTAGAAAGTTCAAAATATTGAAAAGAATGTGGAGTCCATGTACTAAAAATCAGAGATAGGAATTCTTAGGAGTTAAATAATAACAAAGAATCTAAAGTTTAAAATTTCTGAGCAAAGATTTTATAGGTGATGACAAGAGAATAGAATGTATGAGAAATGATGATTTTCATATGTTCAGCACTTGTGAAGTTCTGGAAGAAATGGAACTATAATTTTTACTCAAAGTCTAATTTTTATGCAGTCATTTCTATTGCTTTAGACCTTGGCAGGTATTTTAATATAGAGTGACAAAATCCTGTGTGAAAACATATAGAACAGTATACAGCACATTATAAAATGGTAAAGCAAAATTACAAACTATGCACATTATGACTGTATAGTCTTAAATTCACCCTTATAAATCAGAACATATTTTTACACCTTTTAAAAATTATTTCTATTGGATTGAATAAGTTTCATTTTCTATCTATAATTTTCTTCCTGATAAAGCATATATAACCTTTGTAAATGAGAAAACTTAATAATTTATTTTTAATAAGTTTGAGTATTCAATATTTATTAACTAATATTTCTTTAAAGGCATTTTCCCATTCAGTGACCCCTGACAAATGGAAATGTCTCTACCTTTTTTCAGAATAGAACAGTTTACTAATTGCTCTATTGTATATTTTTCCAGTAACTATCTAAGAACCTGTCTGGGTTGAGAGGGAAATAGAGGCATACATAGTATGAGTGTCACAGGAGTACTGGTAAATCCAGTTAGTTAGTATGAAAAGACTAATACAGCTCCATTTTTCTTTGTTAGAACCCTTGTAAAATAACATATTCCTGAGAAATAAAATAGCTCTGGAAATTCTATAAACAAGAAAAGGCATAGTATACTGTGTTCAGGCTCCTAGCGTTTGTACTGCATAATGCGATGCCGTCTGACATTAAAGAGATCAGCTCCGTTTTGTTTGATGCTGTTTTTAAAATGCTGTCTAACAAGTCATTATGCAACGTGGGCATTTATCTTCACATTGCAGTGACAATATATTTGTAAATCACGGAGGGTACTGCATTTTATTTGCATGCATTTCTTTTGGCAAAACAATAGTTACATCTTGCCTCCTTATAATTTCTACAAACTTATTCATGCACGCATGAGCAACAACATTGAAAAAAAAACCTAGACAGTTTTGTGGAATCCCAAAGCTGTAAATTCAGAAGGAAAACACTTGATAATTTAATGCTACTGGTTATCATTGAAGCTGCAACTCAGACAGATTCTCAACAGCTCATATTTAGATATACATTTTATGTTATAATGTAATTTAAGTTTCTATAAGACCAAAAAAATATTATTTAGTCATTACAAAGTTCATTCAACACATAAATTTTGAATGCCTAGTATGTTTCACGTTGAACTATGTGATCTAGGAATATGACATTAATGGTGACTGTTGTGTTTTGTAGCGCTTATGTCTTTGCAGAATAAAGCAAGTAAGAAAGAGAAAAAACATCAAGCATATAGTCTTTCAGAAGCTAGAGTGTTATGAGGAAAAAAATCACTTCCAGGAAAACAAGAACATCCACTTTTGAAAGCAAATTGCTCTCCTATATTGGATAGCAAGAACTTCACTAAACAGCTGACATTGGAGCAAAGAAAGACTCTTGTGTTTGTTTAGGGAATAAGCAATTACACAACCATTCAAGTGAGAATGTTCTCAAAGCATGTGCCAACAGCAAACATGTGATACCCCCACTAACTGAACATAAGGCATGTGACTCTAAAAGTGATTGTTTCTTATAATTTTTAATACTCTGAAGTTGACAATTTTTGCTAGGGATTGAGCAAAGTAAGAAAACACTGAGATTCTATTATGTTGAGAATAAGTTATTGACATTATAACATAACATTTGCACATGTGTGTGTATATTATAGATGTTTGGTAGAATTCTTCAGGAAGCGTCTCAAATTCAATTTACTAGGAATTAGTATACTTGCTGCTCTAACTAGACCTGCTGTGATTATTATTCAAGGTTGCCTAAAACCACTCCATCTGATTTCCTACGCACATAATACATGTAACTATTTTTTTGTATTCTTTGTTTTAGTATATTTTCGGCCAATTTTGCTCTGGTTGAAAATATTAAGACAGCTCAGTATTTTTCTTTTGTCTCAGATTTTAAAAACAGAAATATTAAAATTGTTCTCTTGCCTCTTCATTATAAAGTATTGTTAAGGTGAAGTTTTTTTTTAAAAATAAAAAGTACAAAAAGAATATGATACTAAAAGTGAAAAGATATGTAATATTTTTAATCATTTTGAAAATATAATATCTAAAATTGAGTTAATACATGGTATGAGTGTTTTCAAAACCTTTATGTGATCTAGTCTACTAAATAAATAATTATTTAAGGTGTTATATTATTTGATTGCATAGTTCCTGTGTATTTTATGCTTATAAAGTGATAGAAAACACATAATATTAAAAAAATGATCTTAGACATTTAGGATTAATAATTTAGAGAGAGTAATTAAAATAGCCATTTTAGTTATACAACTCATAAATACATTAAAATGAATTATAGGTATATCATAACATTTTAATCATGGGTTACATTTTTGTGATCAAGATTTTATTTATGTTAAAGTACTGTTTGACCACTGCTAATAAAATTGTCACTATGTATGTGTTTTGGGAGCCTGTAGAGGGAACTGAAATATGTTCCTATAGTTGAAACAAGATTTTTTCCCACAGATATTCTAATCCTCACTAGACTAATTCAAAGACTAGTGTCTGCTATATTTTCAGGTTCCCTGACAATCTTTCTTGCTTTCTGTTGATACCCTACTATATTAATAAGAAAGGAGTGGGCACTATCCGATTTACAGTGATCTTTACAAAAAAGAAAAAAATACAAAAGTAAAATGCAAAGCACTTTACAGCCTGTGTTATTGTGTGGGGGCAAGTACTTACAAGTTTATTTAAGACATCATCCAAATTTATATTATTAAGAATTTATTTTTTTCTATTGTATATTATTCTAATTATATCAGCATTCTCTGGATTTATCCCAACATGACTAACATGACTGTTAGTATTTCTGTAAGCTTATGAAGGCACATTGATGTCAACTATAAATATGAGTGGTGTATGTGTGTGTGTGTATACATACCTCTCTCTCTCTCTCTCTCTCTCTCTCTCTCTCTCTCTCTCTCTGTCTCTCTCTCTCTCTGTGTGTGTGGGGGGGTGTGGGGGGTGTGGGTGTGTGTTGGATTATGACTTACTGTTTCTATAATTTCTTTAAAAAAAATCTTTCCTGAAAGCTATTTCAAAATTCCTCTCATTTCTCATTTGCTACATTTTTTGACATGGATTTATTTTCAGATAAGGCCAGTTTATCAAAGGTATCATTGTACCAGTTGCTCCAATATGTAACTTTCCCTTGCACCAAATATTGGGCTTCCTGGGGAATATTTGTTTTGGGGCTTAAATCTTGATAGGGCTGTCTTGACATACCAAGTATTGCAAACTCTAGAAAGATTCAGAAAGAAGACACCACATTTTGTTTCTATCTTTAATATGTATCCTGGCTCACAGTCCTAGGAAATGATTGAAAAAAAGTGCCAGAAATGTCTATTAGTCGGCATAACTCACTAAGTTGTTGTGTTCATTACCTTTATGGAATTGAATAGAGGACCTGGATATTAACTCACAAACCTATTAACACCCGATTTTCGACAAAGGAGCTAAAAGTATACAATGGAAGAAAGAAAGCATTTCCAAAATATATAAAGAACTCAAGAAACTAGACATTAAAACTGTAATTAATCCAATTAAAAAATGAGGCACTGAACTGAACAGAGAATTCTCAACAGAAGAAATTCAAATGGCCAAAAGACACATAAGGTCATGCTCAACCTCCTTAGTGGTCAGGAAAATGCAAATTACATTTATCTTTTATTAGTTTTATAATCCAACTAGTTTCATGCCCCTCTTCTCCTCCCTTTCCCTCCTCACGTCCTTACTACACCTCTTCCCCTCCTAAGAAAGGGTAAGGCCTCCTATGCAAAAAAACATGGCATATCAAGTTGAGAGTCAACATCCTTACTCATAAAAGAAATGCAAGGCAAAATGATTTTAGCTACTGTCTTACAGCTGTCAGAATGACTAAGAATAAAGACCCTTTATACTGAGGTAATGAACGTTTAAATCAAAAATAAGTGAAGGTTTTGAGCACATGGGGACGAAATTATTAGGGGCACATGGGGACAATTTTCTGTCAATGAAGTGTTGGTTTTCCTGTCCTCAGAACAAAGTACAGAAGATAAAACAAGAGCATCCAGCAAGTTTGGTCCATTTAATTCAAATAAAACACACATTTTTTTTCCTTCAGATAGAACTGGTTAATGAAAGAGGAAAGCTGGAAATGAAAGGAAACAAAAATCAATGACTCCATGAAGAATCATAGTGGATAGTCTTAGATAATTTCCTATAGTTTCCACAGAAAGAACAATGATTTCCTCCAGGGGGACTAAGAGAATGGAAATGAAGAATGAATCAGTGGCAACACATATGCGCTGACAACTTAGGACAGGACAGGATGATGAATGAGTCCCCAAATACCATCATGGATGGATGATGATGAGAACCAGATGGCATCCCTTCAGCAGCAAGTAACAAACAGCCCAACTCAGAATGACTTAAAACAGTGAGGACATTCTTTACCCTACCTAAGGAGAACACTGAAAGGTCTATTAATCCCGAAACAATGTGATGTCATTGAGGCCCTGGAATATTGCACATTCTTCTCAGTTAAGTTCAGCTGTTTGGATTTAGTTGTGTCTTTTCCTCACGGATAATTGGTGACTACTACCATAGATCTCGGCAACATGTTCACTGCATTGCTTTGAAAAACAGCGTATTTTATCCATGAAAATCTACTATTATGGAGAAAATGAACTTGTTTATGATACCTAATGCAGAATTTTTGTTTGTATTTCAGTAGATTTATTTTACTTCCAGGAAACACATGGTACATAACAGATTTTCTGTAAAGCATTTGTATTTATTTCACGTTATAATCAAGCGTGGCTTTACAGAGAGATACAAGAATGACTTAGGAAAACAAAGATTATCGTACTCATATTTCTCAGTAATAAATGATAAAAGATGTACTGAGTGCCATGGGGAAAAGTCTAGGGTGGTCAGGGATCAGAAGACAGTGTAGATTATAAGAATGATTAGATCATAGAGGAAGATAAGTCAAGGGAAGTGTAAGTTCATTTAACAGTAATTGTATTTGTCAATTTAAGCAAGTTTGTGAGCTATGTGGCTAGACACTAACTGCTATGCCTTGGGTAAATGTATAGAAGAAAAATGAAAGAAACCAATTAAAAGAGGCACAAAATTTGAAAGGATAAGGTTGAGCATACAAACCGTACTCTTTGCCAGGTGTGTATTGTCAAAATTCTGGCACTCTGGCACTTCCTGTTTTAGGCTTTAACTCGGAGATTATTGTCATCTATTTGAAGCCACAAGAAATACCAAAGAGTATTTCACTAACTTCTGTTTATGTTTTATTACAGATCAAACTTCACAACCAAGCACATGTTTAAATTGCTGACTAAATAGAACATAAATCTTGGTATTCTAAATCAAAAGGCCCTCCTCAAAACAATTTCTCAAAGTAGAATATAACTGTCAGTAATTAATAAACACTGCACAAGTTTTCAATCAGAATATATAAAATCATGTCCACACACAAGATTTTTAAAGTCATTTTAATAATACACTGTACATGTTGTAAAAGCTATCAGGTAATTGACTGTCCCCAGTATGAGAAGAGAACATTCTATATAGTGACAAAAATATATATCAGAAATAGTATGCAGTAGTCTCTTTAGGCACAAAGGCATATTCTCTTTCAATATAAGAGATATACCAATATATTCCCCATCATTGTGAGAGAGAGCACACATAAGATTCAGCAGTGTCACTCAATAACCATACTAATAAAAACATTAACAACAATGATGTCTAGCCAACAGGGCATTGCAAGGACAGATCAATATTTTACAAAGAGTTTTACAGATCTGTATTTTGAGAATTACAGTATGGTATAAATTTGTAGGATCTCATGAAAAGTATATTTCTTGTAAATGTGTTTGTAACAATTATAGTCTGAAAGACACTAGGAGAAAGTATTTTAGTAACCTTAGAGAAAGTATTTTACTTCAAGTTTTAATATCTACACCTGTTACTTTATCTGTTTTCTTACATACTTTTTAAATGTTCTTTCTTCTTGGTTCTGATACAGTCTTAATAGTATGACTGCTTCCTTACACTGTTATGAAATATATTAATCAAATTAAATTTAAGTTGGTAAAAGTATATTTCTCCTTCTTTATTATGATTTACACATAAAGTTTGTATATATATATATATATATATATATATATATATATATATATATATGAAGAGAGTGTGACTTTGGTAGTATATTTGCTATTTGCATTGATTTGAATTATATAGATAGATTATTTTATTTTGCAACCACAAGCCCTTTATAAAATTTAATCCTTATTTTCATTTACTCTTAAAACTTTAGAAACCAAAGTTCTTTACTAAGTTTATATAAAATTGACCACTTTAAATACTTCTTCTAAAAATATCATATAATAGGTATATTTTGGAGAAGAGTTTATTTCACTTAATATAATTTTATTAATAATGCATGATGAAATATAAAATAACATTTAGTATATTAGCAGTTGTGTGTGTTCTCTCTCTCCCTCTTTCTGTGTGTGTGTGATATGTTTATGCGTCCACATGTGTATGTGTGTGTATTCCCTATGTCTAAAAAATCCTTGATCACTTCTTCACCACATCAATGATTCCATTATTTGGTAATAAAATCCTACATTTTAGAGCATTTTCTGATCGCTGAGAACTTGTGCTGGTTGAGAAGTGACTTACGACAGAAAAGGTATGCTTTCGTTAACAATTTGAGGCTATGAAACGCACAACAGGAAAGTCCACTGTTGCAATTCCTCCTCTCCTCATGTGAAAATAGGAACCCCAAATGGAACAGGACATAGGATCAGCCTATGAACCTCAAGACCAACGAGGCCTGACTGCCCCAAAGTTACACAAATTCAAAAAATGGTGCCACCTGTAAAGGACAAAGTTTTTAATGTATGAGCTCAAAGGTTACACTTTCCATTCAAATCTCTTACAACTGTAAACAATGGGTTAACATTTATTATAGATGTGTGAAAATAAAGAAAACATAATTATTTTTAAAAATGCACAAAAGAAATAAACAGAACCATCTTAAAATATGACAAGCAAAATATCCAAGAAATATGTGGAAAAGATGTGTAATTTCATGAATCATTAGAAAAATGCAAAACAAAGCAAACAAAAATATTATCCTATACCATTAAGACATCTATCATTAAAAGATAAGAAGTAACAAGCACTGGCAATGAAACAGAAAAGACAAATAGAAAAATTGCACACTTTTGTCTGGAGTGTAAATTATCACAGCTATTACAGAAGACAGGGTAGTTGGCTGTCTTGTTTTTTTTTTCTAAGAAACAAACCAAATAAAACTAAATCATAACTAACATATAATTCAACAACTGTACATACACCTAAAAATGAAAGGTTTCTATAAAAATAAGCCTTGCACTGTTAACTACTCCTCTATTTATAAGAACCAAAATATGAAATCAACTGAAATATTCCTTCATTGATGAATAGCTAAAGAAATTATATTTGACTAATAGAATACTCGTTACTATAAAGAAAATGAAATCCTAACATTTCTAGCTAGAAGAATTTAATAAATATGCTTTATGGTGAGTAAGACATGCCAGATGAAAACAGAAAACACAACACATAGTGATACATGTAGCATTCAATCATGTGAACTTGTACATCAAACTTTTCATCACTATAAACTTGAAAGAAGCACCTTACTGATGTTGTGGGATATTTGAGCAAAGTGTGTGAAGAGCTGTCACTGTTTTACCTTGCCTGCCTGAGACACTTGGAAAGAGTGAAAGCCAACAGCCAGACAGGACAGGTTGTATGAGACTTCTGGGGCGAGAGAGGAATGCAGGAATGAATCTAGGTGTGTGCCATTGATGCCAGAAAGACAAGGAGAGAGTCAGACTTAGACAATGAAGGCGACATAAAATGCCACGTATCAGAACACAGATAAAAAGAAACAGGTAACGTAAGTTATAATAGTTGGGAACATGCCTAAAGACCAAGCTTCATAATTAATAATAAATCTCTTTGTCATTATTTGCAGGAAGGCAGACCAAGAAAAGGCAAAGAATAAAGCTTACTCCATAAAGAGGAAATCTCTTCTTGGGGGGTGTCTGTTCCATTTCATGAGATACAGTCCTTCAAGACAGAGAAGGCTTGATATAAGTGGAATTCATCTGTAGCTGCAGGAACTTAACAACATCTTGCACCTTTAGGAACTATTATTATACTGGTCATTATTGTGATTCATAAATTGCACTGCTGGACAACACTACTTATTACTTCTCTCCTTCTGCATCTTATGTAATTTTTTTAGTATTATGTAAGGGAAACCACAAGTTTTCAGATTAGAATGGAATGTCTGCTGTGCTAGATTTTTGTTGTTCTGTTTGCTTGTTTGTTTGTTTTCTGTTTTTTATTCATTTGTGCACTCTAGATATTAATTCTGTCAATCCTATGATTGGCAAAAATTCTCTCACACTCCATTTGATTTTCATTTATGTTTTATTTAATTATACAGAAGCATTTTTAAGTTTTGTGAGTTTTTATTCATTACATGTTTGATTTATTTCTTTGTCTAATGGAGACATATTCAGAAATTCCTTTCCTACACCTATATCTTTTATAGTACTGCCCAAGTGTTCTTCTAGCATTTTAACATTTCAGGTTTTGAACTGAGTCTTTGATTCACATAGCATATTCTTTTGTGCACGCTGATGGATGCAGATATATTTTTTTCTTCAACATGTTGGATTTTTTTATCACAGCACTATTAGTAGAAATTTCTGTCTTTTCTACAATGTATGTTTTTAGTCCAATTGTTAAATATGATATACCTTTACTCATAGTTCTGTCTTCTATTTTATACCATTGTTTTATATTCTGTTTATGTGACACTACTATATTTTATCATATATTTTGAAATAGAGTATGACAAATCCTCTAGTATTGTTCTTTTTGTCCACTATTGCTTTGGCTCTCTCGGGTCATTTCTGGCTCCATAGGAATCTTGAAACTTTTTTTTATGTTTCTGTGAATAATATGATGTGTGTTACAAATAAATGTAGTCCTCTCTTCTCATCAAAGTATCTTCTCTTCACATAAAATGAGAGAACATTACAATTGAACCCAATCTAGTAATCAACAGACAATGGGAAGTCTAGCCACCACCCTCAATTCATACACTTCGATGACAACTTTTCAGTTAAGGTTAAGATGGCATTGCAGAAGAGTGTAGAAGCAATTATACTGGCTACAAGGCCAGTGTTTCTACTCTTAAACTGTGTTAGAAATGACTGCCTTAACAAACTTTGACAATGGCATAGTAAGATTGGAGGGGAGAAGTAGCACAGGATGCCACCCCTAGAAAAAGAACTATAAGCAACTTTGTATTACTGAGACTTATCCTACCAGAGAGATATGTACCCTATTTGGTTATCCAATACAAACAAGTTACCCTGAAATCAGAAATGCGAATAACAAAATCAAGCTCAGTAGGTTGCATTTATATTTTTGTACATTTATGCATATATGTATATTCAAAGAAAAAGATAATCAGTTGAAGACGGGGAAAGTGGAAAAGTAATATGGGAGGGTTTCAAGGGAGAAATGGTAGGAAGAAAATGTCATAATTATTTTAACTAAAATATAATAAAATAAAAATAGAACTTAAAATGTGATTAAATGAAAATATTAAAGCAATTTTCTTGAATTTCTATACTGATTTTTTCATAAATTGCCTTTTATATTGATAAAGAATAAAATTCACATTCATTGAAAACCCTTTGAAAATGTATAAAATAGTTAAGTAATTAATGTGTTCTTTTTTCACATTGAGTATGCATTTTTTTATTTCTGTGGGAATTTTCTAGATTCTACTAGATTTTTTTTAAGGAATTTGTGTGCAAAGAAATTTTGTTGTGGTTCAATAAACTATATTTAACCCTGACAATGCACTTTGAAATTGTCTATTTAGTGATTAGGAAATCATTGCTCAGGTTACTTTTGATCTTAAAGGACAATAAACTCAAAGAGCTAAATTTATTAATATGCCTTATGTGATTTATTAGTTACAAAAATACACTCCAAAAATGTATGTGTTATATATTAAAAATTATATTTATCTCTAATTAATGGATTGTGTGGTTACCATGGTAAGGTGATTTATATCAAATATGTGCTTACTGACAAATTCTTTTGAAAAATGTTTGATGATATCTTTAGAAGATTTTAGCCATATTCCTTTAAATTCAAAAGTAAATGATAAAAAGTATATAGGATTTAAACCAATCTGAAAAAAATATAGAAGTTACTCTCTGATTCTAATTTTGCTATTTCCTGAGTTTTAGACTTCCTTGGCTTCCTTCCTTTGCTATTGAACCAATCTAATACAAATCAAAGACATTTTATTGAGAAATAATGGATATGGCATTTTTTGTACAGACACATTTGTTTCCATGGAAACATATAGCAAATACCATTTGTGCCACTTCTTTTAACGGAATGTGTCATGAATTATTTTAAAGTTACTTTGTGTGACTTAGATATTATATTACTAATAGAAATATACTACTGGACTTCATAATAGATAGGTATAGTGAGAAATAATGGAATTCCTTTTTATAGTCGGTCTTTCAAACTCACAGACGTGCCTTTAATTTAAGTTCTTTCTTTTTTCTTGAACTTCAGCAAGAGAAATAATTTTTTTAACAAGGAAACTCTGCTCTGTTCTTCAGCTAACTCTTTAAGACTGACTAAGACCAGATTCAGCAGAGTGAGAAATCACCTCGTGACTCTTGAACTTTCATAAGCTAAATAAAATTGTTTGTAGTGATCCCTTGAAAACTTTATCTGACACTCAATACTAGTTGAAGTGGAAAAATCATGGCTCAAAATTCCATAATGCTATAAAGAAGAAATTGGGTCACATTGGCCAGGGTTAGTGAGGGCATGATTGAAAAGCTGAACAGGAGCGAGGTTTGACTCTGCTGAGATCTTGGTAAGCTGGTAGGTCAAAGCTGTGCTGACAAGGAGCTATCCTCTAGAGCCAGGCAGGATTCAGCAGCTGTGCTGCCTGTGGATTTAGACAGAGAATGTTTCTCAGATGGACTAATTGGAAATACTGCATCCAGGAACATATAAGTACTGCAAAGGTGTCTGGAGTTTGCTAGCAAATAAAAGAGGGTTTGGTCAAGTGAATGAATTTCTTAATTATATGAGACAATTGCTAAGAGAATGGGAAAATGAAATACGATTATATCGATCAATTCTAAGAAATAATATATACATATATACATATTAAGAAAGAGAGAGAAGCTGTAGTAAAACTAAAGATGCTGAACTTATTGCTCACAAAACTTCTACAATGTATAATCAGGATGATCAGAGGTAAGATCTTTTGGATGTAGGCAGAGAATTAACAAGACCATTCCTGGCTGTGTCTTTGTGGAATCTTTTTTTTTATTAAATACTAGTATTTATTTATTGAACACAAGTGTTAATGAGTTAGATATAAGCTACCTATTTTAAATAGATTTGTTGATTACTTACTCATATGCACAAATGTAGACTAATATGAAAGATTTTAGGTCATTAGATATTGACAATCATATACCCTAAGGAAACCATGGTAACCAGATAATTCCATCTTCTTTTTAGTGAGCTCCTCTAGCTTCATTCCCTGTGAAGTGCCAACCTATTTCTGCTATTTTTAGCTTCTATGATTTTTAACTTTGATCCATTTCAAGGCAATTTTTTGCACAGTGTGAACTAAGAGATGAAGTTTATTTTTAAATGTCACCCAGACCATGTTTTTCAATAACTCACCTAGGTGAGTTTTGTCAGAAATTAAATTTTATATGTTTGTGTCCATTTCAACTTCTATTTGCTTTCATTGACCTATATGACTATTTCATGCCAATTCTTTGTTGTTTTTGATTATTGTAAATTTCATTTAAACTAAAAATAAAACAGTTTATCTAATCTGGCCTTTTTCAAGTATTATAAATTTTTCAAGTCAAATAAATTTTACAAGACTGTGCTCTACAAAGATAAATTGTACATCTTGAAAAAGAATTCTACAGAATTTTAAATTTGGCAATATAACTTGTAAATCTCCAAGAGAAAATATTCAATAAATTTAATCTCAATCTTCTTCTAGCCAACTTAATATTTCTCCTCAAAATGCATTACAACTTATTCTATACAAATAAACTTTGACATTTTCTGAAGATGATAGGAAAGGGCACATACAGTGATCCAGAACAATGGGTTCACTAGAATCTAGGGCTTCATAAGAATTTCCCTTTAAGATTAAGGGCACAATGTCTCAAAGTTTATGTAAAGTGATACAAACTGACAAGTAGCATCATTGATATATTTATCATGTTCAAATTTAATTTTCACTGTCTGGCAAAGGGGAGAGAAAAATAGTGTCTGAAGGTACAAAGTAAATATTGAAATATTGCAGTTGATTCACTCTTATGGTGAGCCTCCAAAGTAAACATTGCCTGTGCGACATCTGTTCCTCCATGAATATCTAGACCAACTGCACTGAACTTACTGTGATGCAATATGTTTCAAAGTATATTTTAATGGATGACTGAAGGGATTATTTATAGATGAGTTTAGATATCTGCACACGGGCTTCTGTATACCAACTTTAATATCTATAGTAGTAAACAATGCTATGTTCTTGTGTTGCTATATGTATGATTCTTTAAGAGAGGCACCTGAACTCTAAATGGCATGGTGACAAAGTCATACTGGACAAACATGCCTCGTGCAGGATAAGCGTTTTGCTTAGTTTGTATGAATTATAAAATTTAAGACTCTTTGTTGAGCATCAAATCGCTGACATACTCATTATGAATTTTTCCCTAGAACTGCTATAATTCAGTTCAACTCAAATTGCTTCTTGTTTTTCTTTATTATTTGTTTGTTTGTTTCTTTGCTTGTGTATTTGTTTTCTAGACACGGTATATATCTCTATAACTATGGCCAGACACCACAGACTCGTGATCTTTCTGCCTCAGCTCTCCTAACACATGACTGTAATAGCATGCCATTATTCCAAGTTTAGTAAGATTTTAATATATTTTTATGAAGTGTATGTTGATGCTATCTACCAAGTCCTTACGAATGTTTGATTGCTGAAAAGAATTTTCTTGAACCATTGAATTTCCCTTTTATCTGTCCCAACAATAAATTTGTCTTAAGGACATAGGCCCATTTTTAGCCTCTCTGTTTTCCTGGACTATGTTGTAATCCTTTGACTGAAGCTCTACGTATGTGTTCATTATTTTGAAATGAAAAATATCATAAAGTTCCATTGTATATGACATACAGAATTGCTCATTTTCCAAATTGCTTTATTTATTTTGATATTGCTTTTGGTTACTCTAGCTCTATAATAGAGCTTGATGTCAGAGATGGTCATTCATCTAGAACTTCCTTTATTATACAGGATCGTTTTGGCTATCCAGGATTTTTTTTTTTGTTTTTCCATATGAAGGTGACTATAGTTCTTTCAAGGTCTGTGAAAAGTTGCTTTGTGATTTTGATGAGGTTTGCATTGAATCTATAAATTGATTTGGTAGGATTGCCATCTTTATAATGTTAATCCTACCTATCCAAGAACATGGGAGATCATTCCATTTTCTGGCATCCTCTTCAATTTCTTTCTTCAAAGACTTAAAGTTCTTTTCAAATTGCATGATGGAACAATAAAAAAAAAAATCATCCAAAGAGAAGTAACCAAACCCAGAAAAGCAAAATAGTATGTACTTACTTCTAATGGTATGTAGTGAATATTAGCTGTAATGTAAAACATAATCATGTTAAGTTTCACAGACCCAGAGAGGATAAGTAACTAGCAAGGATTAAGGGAGTATGCAAGGATATCCTGGGAAAGGAAAATAAAGTAAATTTCAAGGGTCGATTGGGCAAAATCAATTAGTAACAGGAGATAACAGGTGGGGAAGGAAGATAGAAAATATTGGAAGAAATGAGTGGAATTGCAGGCCATTTCGGGGACAATGTGGAAACCTAATGCAATAAAAACTCCTTGGAATCTTTGAGAGTAACTCTAAGAAATACTACTTGTAATGGGGGACATGAGTCCGAACCAGTCATCTTCCCTAACCAGGCAAGGCCTCAACAGCAGGGATTGGGAGATCAACTGTGCTGTGTGGTTCTGTGTCAACTTGACATAAGCTCTAGAGTTTTCCCAGGAAGGACACTCAGCTGAGGAAATGCCTCCTTGAGATGCAGCTGTAACAGATTTTCTCGTTTACCAATATTCCCCTCTGAAATCTCTTTACTGTGGTCTCCAGAGCCTGCATTTCTCTCATTTCTGTCTTAAAAACTTTTACTGGGAGTACCTGTTAAATTCTCCTTATAGAATTCAAACATTTTCCTACCTGAAAGTTCCCACATCCACATTATTCAAACAAGCATTATAGTTATACATATTACAGGGGAGTGCTGCTCCATGGTACCAACTTCTATCTTTGTTTCTTTTCTACTTCAGTGACAAAGCACCATGACTAATACAACTTAAAGCTTATAATTGGGGTCTTGCTTACGTTCTCAGAGGAAAAGTTCATGACTATCAAGATACAGAATGAGGAAGAATGCAGGCAGGCAGGGAACTGTAAACAATAGTTGTGAGTTTACAGTCCATCCACATGCGTAAGACAGAGAAAGAAAGAGAATGGGTCTGGTTTGCGCTTTGGAAAACTCAAATATCAGCATCAGTGACACACTTCCTCTAATAAAACTGTACCTCCTAATCTTTCTCCACACAGTTCTACCAATTAAGGACCGAGAATTCAAATATATGAGCCTATGGGGGCCATTCTCTTTCAAACCACCACAACGTGGTATGCAATTCTTACTTCAATAAAGTAAACAACATTATAAAATATTTGATGCAAGTTCTGAGCTCTTGTAAGCAAAACTGTCTTCTATTAATGCTGTTTTCTAGCTAGTATGAAGGCAAAGTAGAGAAAAACAGTAGTCAATTATTTGTTCTCATGGAATATACATTCTAGTGAGGAATGAGCTAATTATAATGCATAGTATAATAGTGATTCATAGAAAAATTAATGATGTACAAATGGAAAAGAAAGGATAAAACTACCAATTACCCAGATAAGATAGATGTGATCAGCCAGAAGGAAAACATTCCATATTTTAAAAATAATGTATATGAAGCCATTGAGAATATCAGATTCCAATAATAGAATGAAAAAAAATGTGAATCACAGAGAGTAGAATGCTTTTCTTGAAATGTATTTATACATATGTCCATACTATTCATAAGAGTGTGTGATTGTACAATAGCTATCTACAGTATAACTAGCTTGACACCCAGGCAGGAAGGAAGGATACGGATTTTCTCATTAATGTTCAATATTTACCTTTATTCTTTGCGTTTGATCCATCTGCCCCAATCATGTATTCAACACAAAATAATAAATGAGTAAATACTTGGCAAATCCATCCATGCCATTGAATAATACAGCCTTTAAGTGATAAGGGACTTCTAGGATGAACAGTGCTTTGTGCAAACTTTTCGATCTCCAAAATATATAAAGAACTCAAGAAACTAGACTTTAAAATGCTAATCAACCCAATTATAAAATGGGGCAATGAGCTGAACAGAGAATTCTCAACAGAAGAAGTTCAAATGGCCAAAAGACACTTAAGGTAATGCTCAACCTCCTTAGCGATCAGGGAAATGCAAATCAAAACAACTTTGAGATACCATCGTACACCTGTCAGAATGGCTAAAATCAAAAACACCAATGATAGCCTTTGCTGGAGAGGATGTGGAGGAAGGGTACACTCACCCATTGCTGATGGGAATGCAAACTTGTGCAACCACTATGGTAAGCAGTGTGGTGGTTTCTCAGGAAATTTGGAATCAACCTACCCCAGGACCCAGCAATACCACTCTTGGGAATATACCCAAGAGATTCCCTATCATACTACAAAAGTATTTGATTCACTTACTTTTGAACAGAACTTAAGAAAAGTAAGGATTTTGTTTGTTACTATTATCTGTGGCTGAAGCTTTGGTTTCTCTTGTCCTTGGACACTCCAGTTCTCTTTTTCCACTCTCTCAAGCTCATAATTGAAGTCATCTTGAAACCTAAGAAGAATCTTGTCTATAATTCTTTATCTTTTCTCTGAGGGTCTCTTTTGCAATAAAAACTTCTAATTTCTCTACTTTTTATTTCCTTTTTACAAGAAATAGCTATTTTTTTTTTTATTTTTGAGACAGGGTTTCTCCGTAGCTTTTTGGTTCCTGTCCTCGAACTAGCTCTTGTAGACCAGGCTGGCCTCGAACTCCCAGAGATCCGCCTGCTTCTGCCTCCCGAGTGCTGGGATTAAAGGCGTGCGCCACCATCGCCCGGCTGAGAAATAGCTAAATTTTGAAAACTCACAAAACTGAAGCCAAATGTATAGAAATTTAAAATTTTGGAGTTAAAATAAAAGAACCATGCAATTACTTACTAAACAAATATGAGTTTATTTACTAATTATTTACTAAACAAATATTAGACCTGCACCTGGCAATTATTCAAGGTGAATGGGAGAAAAACATACGTATTAAGCAATATTTCAAATTTCTTTTAAAATGTTAAGCATTTTCTTCCAATTGACTTTACACATGGAGTTAGAAAGGCAGGTACCACATGTACTAGCTTATAGGTATTTCCTGTCTTCACACATTCATATGTGAGAGCATAGTTTGAAATGACCACAGAAAGCAAGAAAGTAAAAAGGATAATGTAGGTAAGGCCATGGGGGTGGAGAGAGAGGCATAGCAGGATACATGTGACATAAAAGGGGAATGAGAAGGAGGCTTTCACTAGGAAATTGTATGAAAGTCAAAGTTTCAGAAGCAAAGGTGGAAAAAACACCAAAGATGCTTGAAAAATACTTAAGGAAATACTATTTGTTTTGTTTTCCTAAAGTTACATATAAGTAAATGTTTCTAGTTTTATTTTAAATTATGTCACTTCAGTTCACAGTGTTTATTCATAAAAGATATAGACCATTTAACAGAAATCTGGCATCAATCCTGAAATATTTTCATTGGAGATTTTGATCATAGAAAATCTGAAGTCTTCCAAAACTATACACACATATACGTGTGTGTATATATACACATATATATGTGTAGTATATATGTGTGTGTATGTTATATCATGTGTTATATATATTATTGTTATATTATATATACATATATTATAGGAAATATGCATATTTTGTGCTCTGCTGTCCCCCAAAGTTTAAAGGTAAATCCTTCTTGGTGAAGACCGTCTGTGCTTAAATGAATTAAATCCTCTGTGGATTCAATCTAATCTGAAATACTCCTGCTTAAATTTAGGATTTCTAGAGAAAGGGAGTGTTATTCAAGCTGCCAAAGTGCAAGAAAATCAATAATTTTTTGTAGCTATTGTACTTAAGACACAACAATAGACCAGGAAGGTAAAATATCCTAAAAGTGAAATAGTGGCAGTGATATCTTGTTGGTAACCAGTGACTGTCTGGCTGACTCAAGGCCCTCTCAACAAGAGGAATATTGTGCCTTTTATTATAAAAGTAGCCAACTATCTTGGTCTAGGGATTATCTTAGAGAGACACTACTGCCCCTATGTTACAATACCAGCATAATTCCTAACTGTATGGTTAAGTACTTTTCCTTATATAAATAGATAAAGATGGCTCTCACTCCTCATAAGTGAAAATTCACCTCAAATTGGACAGTAATCTTCACAGAAAGCCACAATTGTTCAAAATACAGAAAACAGCGATGACTGAATGTTGGTTGCCCATGCTGCAAAGTATACATCTATGGCACAATTCCTGACCTTACATTTTAAGAAACGTCAGAAAAGAAGGCATAAGAGTGTTAGATACTGAGCATAGAAAAGCGTCCCTCTAGAAAAGGCAGGGATGCAGGTTGTTGCCCAAACAATGACAACATTAATATATATAAATTGGCATGGTGAGGTAGAAGGTAAGAACCCAAATAGGTGCTACCCATAAACAAAGAACTTCAATATACTAAGGATGTTTGTGAGAAAATTATTATTCCTCTAGAATAAGTAACCTAATTGGTAAGTCCACTTGGATGCTAAATGCCTGAGTGTAGTCTCACCCAGCTGGAGTAAAGACTTTCAATTGTCTTAAACTGTGTCTGAATAATGATCTCTAGCAGGTTTCTCATAGCACTAATACTCTGAATCAGATGGAGGAAAGATTTTAGGGAACACATTTTAATTTATTGGTACAAGAAAGATCTGTCTGAACAGGATTGCACTATCATAGGTAATAAGACCAATGTTTAATAAATGGAATTTTATAAAGTTGAAAAGCTTCTGTACAGCAAAGAACGCCATCACTAGTGTGAAGATGCAGCCCATATGATGTCAAATATATTTATTATCTATACACCTAAAGAAGGTTTGTACATTAAGACTATACTTTAGTTTCCTGGCTGCCCAGATCCAAATAATCCAGAAAAAAAATTATTAATTACAACGCTGTTTGACTAATAGCTTAGGCATATTCCTAGCTAGCTCTTACATTCAATTCTATGAATCTGTATATCGCTATGAGTTTGTGGCCTACCGGTAAGGTTATGGCATCCTTCTCCTTTGACAGCCGTATATTGTCTCCTGACTTTACCTAATCTTTCTATATACCTTCTTTTTTAACCAATGGTAATAAAACATATTGATAGCATAAAGAGGGGAATCCCACATCAGAGACTTGCTATCTAGAATATAGAAAGAAACCAAAATGATAAACATCAACTAAAAATAACTCAAGAAGGCATAGAACTAAACAGAATGTTATTATAAGTTGAAATACAAATGAATGAGAAATATTTTTAAAATGTCTAGCATCTTTAGTCAACTGCAAATTTAAATTAAATTTATTTAAAAATTTGTATTACCACAATCAAGATATTTGACATCACAAAAATCAAATGATAAAAAAATGTGGGTGAGAATTAAAGAAAAAGCGAAATAATGTTCCTCCAAGGTCCATGGTTTCTTTCATTTTTTAGGGACATATATCACAGACTTCCCAATCAGCACACTCAAACAAAGTTTTAGCTGATAGCCGAATTCACCTATTGTTTTCTAGTAGTATGGGATTCTAAACATATTATGTACGTTTTACAAAATAAGTTTATTAAGTAGAGAAAAATAGACCTGGAAATCAGAAATTTGCAAACTATTTTATAAGAACAATATATTTATACAAAGAAGCCCTTAATTCAATTAATCTTTAAAACCCATAGTCCTCACAATGATTTTATAGGTATTATGTAAAATGAGCAATGACATATTATTGGAATTTCTCTAGAAAACCTTCAAACTTCTTGATGAGGAGGGTTGGGAGGCGGGATTAGTGGTTCACTGGATGCATAGCACCATCCTCTGTATGTGGGCCCATATTTCGATATGGCACAAAAGCCATTAGCCCGGTCCGAGCTGACCACGTAGCTCTGCAGACAAACTGTCTCTGCCCCTAACAAAGGCCAGGATGCCTGCTCCTAGCTTCTTTTGTTAAGATGTGGATTACCTGAGAAGAGATGTTTGACTGAAGCTGATGACTTAAGAGCTCAGATATTTGGTGCTTCTTTCCTTTGTAATTTGGAAGGATGTCTTATAGAGATGCTAATTCAGGGCCTACCTGACTGCTAGTTGCGGATGTGATTTGGGCCCAGGCACTTGGCTGCCTAAGGAATGGAGTAATGTGTTTTCCCCTTCCCTGCTCAATTTGGTGTGGGTATATAAAAGGTTTGGACAATAAACTGAAAATCTGGCCATTTTCCATGATGACAGTGTAAGCTGTGTCGATTCTTTTCCTCGCGACTCCGTTCCAGCCGGTTTGAGGAATTAGGGAATTTATGTTGGACCCTCATGGGCCACGACATCTGTATATATAATCTAAATGTTCTTTACACTGAGCCTGAAGGCCATCTTTTTTCTGCTTTCTCATAATTCTTCAGAAGTCAGATTTCCTTTTCCAGGAATCTCTCATGGGACATAAGGGAATCATATCTTCAAAAGCCAGAAATCTTTCTTTGATTGTTTAGAAATCCCTCATACTTCTCATGTGGGAAACTGAGGGGTTCATCGCCCACTGAAATTATATATCCAGAAATTAACAGGACTATGGAAATTTCCATTAATTATAATTCTCCACTTTAACTTCATATCCTTAGTCCCAAGAAATTATAGACTTAATGATGATGAAAAGGACATTTTTAAGAGAACTTCCTTCTAAGGAGCCTATAAAATTACACTGCTAGTAGATAATAAGCAGATTAATTGATTCATATTGGTGACCACTGGTAGATTGCATTAGCATACTACTTGGGTTCTACAGATAATCACCGTCAAAGGGAACCATTTAAGAGTTTTTAAAGTTACTCCAAGGGTGTGACCTAAGAATGGTTCTATTGACAAAGCCTACCCCACACCCAAATTGGCTGTTAATGAGAGCTATCTGTTAGCGGAACCCACCCCACATTCCAAACTATCTAGGGAGCTAGGTGTGTCAACTTCCAGGCCTACAGTGACCTGACTGAAGATAACCTCCTGCCTACGTGACCAACGAGGACCATGTGACCAACGTGAACCACGCGGCAAGAGCCCAGAACCCTGTGCCCATCCCCCAACTCCTTACCCTATAAAAAGCTGTATCTCGTCCCTAATAAACGGAGGCTTTGACAAACTTTGCATGGCCTTCTTCCTGTCTCCTAGCCCATATCTTCCAGGTAGTGCCTCTCCGTGACCCTGGAATAACTGAACTGCCAGGCGGGCTACTAACCCTAGACTAAGTAGCCCGCCAAGGCAATCGACAAAAAATCATCTCGCAATTGTTATTGTTGCATTTGTAGATATTTCTTCCAATGGACAGGTAGCAAGTATTTTATATACAAATTCCACACACTTCACAAAATGGACTGTTCTCTCCCCTGGCTGTACAGCTAAACAGTCTAAACTAGATATGTTCTATGAGCTTTTATGAGATATTGCTCAGTTATAGAATATTTTATCTAGGCACATATGTAAATTTGCACATGAAAAATAGAAATACACTAAATATGGAAACTGGATTAAATTGAGAGAAAAGAATTGTTACTAAGAGTTCTAAATTTAAAAATATTGTAATCTCTAAGGATATACAGTTCTACTCACGTTAGCAGAACCTGACTTTCAAGTTCTATGTCTAACCATTTATGTATTTGATAACTGTTCAACATCAGTCTTCTAGAAAAATGTAAATGAGAAAGATATATTGTTGTTAAATAAATAAAATTGGCTTGGCTGTAATGTAAAAGCGGAGGCGGTTACGCGAGGAAAAGACACAGACACGCGGCGGTCCCACGTGGGTGCACTTTAATGGGGGGAGGGGCAACAGGCAGGTACAGGTGTGTGAGACACTAGGAGAACAAGGGGGGGGAAGGGAAAAGAGGGGGAACTCGTAAAGACCTTCGCTTTTAACGGGGAATGCAAAGGCTTCTGGGAAATGTCCGTATCCAGGAGAATGCTGGGAACTGTAGTTTGGCAAAGGAATAACATTACACCCTTTTGGTTTGATTAAAAAAGAAAAAAAATTGGGGGACCTTGAAGGGTAGGGAGTAGGGGCGTAGTCCGGTCTCTAACTGCTTCCTGCTGGCTTTGGGCGTCGAGGGGTCCAGGGAATGTTCCATTGGCCTTTGATCGCTGGTGTAGCTGCTGGTTGTTTGAATCGCTGATTGAAGAAATCGCTGTCATCTGAGGTAGCTTCTGTCTGGCTCTCCTGAGTAGCTGGGTCATCATTAAGACGCTGGAAGGCAAAATTGCATTAGTAAAGGGAAAAGATTAAAAAGGTAAAAAGGAGGTTAAAAAATTTGGGGGAGATACTTATCCTTAGTGGTCCGCTTGTGCTTGATTTGTTTGGATAGGTTGGGCTGGCATCCTGGAGCTTAAAGAAACTGTCTTAAAAGAAATAGATTCTAACCATACATTTCTTAACATTTCAGGGGCCACTGCTACTTATCCTTAGTGGTCCGCTTGTGCTTGATTTGTTTGGGTAGGTTGCGCTGGC
Source organism: Microtus pennsylvanicus (assembly GCF_037038515.1). Lineage (NCBI taxonomy): Eukaryota > Metazoa > Chordata > Mammalia > Rodentia > Cricetidae > Microtus > Microtus pennsylvanicus. The sequence continues at coordinate 46,723,257 of NC_134593.1, forward strand.
ATCCTGGAGCTTAAAGAAACTGTCTTAAAAGAAATAGATTCTAACCATACATTTCTTAACATTTCAGGGGCCACTGCTGCAGTCAGTGGCTGGCCTGTTATGTTAAAGAGTTTGTAGAGGAGAATCTGCTTACCACTTGACTCCGTGTTTAGTGAGGGTACCTGTAAACGACAGCTAGATTATTTATGGATTTAACACAGCGACGGATGGGGATCAGTGTTCTCTTCAGCCTGTGGTAGGGGGACTGGATCAGGTGTTCTCTGGAACTTAAGAGAACAGGCTCCAGTTTGAGTTACCGTATATGAAGGATTATCTTGAGCTGTGGAGATAAACGGTTTAAGATGTGACAGGTGAATCCAATGAGGAATCCCTTCAAGCTTGGCGGCTGTAGGAGTTAAAAGAATTACTCTGAAAAAGCCGCAAAAGAGCAGAGCTGGAGAGCGGAGAGCGGCCTGCGGAGAGGATCGCGTTGCACCTGCGATCCCAGGAACACGCGTACCCAGACTCTCCGCCCCTGTCCTGCGGTCCCGGGAACACGCGTACCCAGACGCTCCGCCCCTGCCCCCCCCCCCCGCCGCTCGCGATGGTGCGACCCAACAGGGAAAGGCGAGCAGGGTCCACTGCGGAAGCGGGGGTGGGGGGGCGCGGCCGGCGGCTTGCAAGCCGCAGCTGAGCGGGACGGGCTTCTCCGGGAGCAACGCGCCCAGAGGCGACAAGGGGAAAAGGTGCAGGCGAGCAAACCTTGGGAGGAGGAGGAATGTGTGAGCCAATCGCTATCGCTCGACTGGGCGGAGCGAGAGCGAGTGGCCCCTCCAGGAGCGGTGGGGGGGGGAGCTTGAGGTTTTAGAAGCTGCCCGAGTGGGGAGGATGGAGGGATTGGCTTTGAGTGCTCGAGCCCATGGCTAAAGCGAAGGTCATCCACGAAAAGGTACCTGAAAAGTACCGCGAACACGGCAGGCCAAAAACACAGGCGTCCGAGTGTTCTTGGGGCGTGCTAAGGCTTAATTGGCCCGAACCCAACAACCGTACGGGGGAGAGAAGCCCCGGTTGGGAGGAGACAATTAAGCTGTTTGGGGCGTGTTGCCCGAGAAGCACCGCAACGTAGCGGGCCTTAGACAGAAAAGTTTAGAAAAAAAAGGAGAAGAAAGCCGGAAGCACCGAACTCCCGGTTGTGGGTGACGCAGGCCTAGGCCAAGGGCAAGAAGCAAGGGGGGGGTGGGAAAGGAGGTTGGCGACCCAGTCCGGGACACAGCAGAGAAAGCCGGCCGGACAGTCTGTGAGCGCCCCGGGGGAAGGGAAGCCAATTTAGGTCAACTCACGGTTGAGGATGAGGCCGTGGCAAGCAGGTGAAGTCGGGCGCAGTAATCGGTCGAGATGAGTCAAACGGCACCAAATTGTTGTTAAATATTAAAAATATTTCTGGCTGTAATGTAAAAGCGGAGGCGGTTACGCGAGGAAAAGACACAGACACGCGGCGGTCCCACGTGGGTGCACTTTAATGGGGGGAGGGGCAACAGGCAGGTACAGGTGTGTGAGACACTAGAACAAGGGGGGGAAGGGAAAAGAGGGGGAACTCGTAAAGACCTTCGCTTTTAACGGGGAATGCAAAGGCTTCTGGGAAATGTCCGTATCCAGGAGAATGCTGGGAACTGTAGTTTGGCAAAGGAATAACATATATGTGTTTCATAAATTTGGTATATTTGATAAATAAGGTTTATAAATTTCAGAGGTCAATTCAGGCTAACAGAAACTCTTGAAAATACTATACCTAGCCGTTTTGTCTTTCCCAACTTTGTCAAACTTTAGTTATTTGCATAAACTGACTCAGAAGAAACTGTGATATTGTATAATGGTACACCCTGAAAAAATAAAAAAAGTTCCATTCTATTAACTGTGTTTTTTCATTCTCACAAATAAAAAAATAAAATTCTATGCATACATAATCACAGATTTATGCATTTTTATAGTATTTAAATTTTTAAAAATTGATTTAAACATGTTAATAACACTATTATCTTTTAAGTATTTTTATTATTTTAGCCTCTCTATAACTGTTGTATTATGACTGAATTTAATTTCTCTAGTTTAAAGGGATGTAGGATTGCCCTGTCATGTTTCCTAGTTTTTATGTAGCTATAATTTTATGTGAATTTTAATACATTATTTATATTTAGATTTTTAAACACTATATATACATAGATAAAATATTTTACATGTATGCTATATATAAGATAAAAAATGAACAAATTGACAATTTAGGAAGATTGAGTAAACTAATGAATTATAATACCTGCCCCCAAAAGTTTTAGTGTCATTGGACTTGTCTTAAAAAGGCACGCAGACATTTTTCATTTGTTTTGTGTCAGACTGAAGAAATAGAGGACTGATGAGTTCTAGACAGCAATTTTACAGAGCAAAAGTGTTAGCTTTCTAATATTTTACTTTGTTATTAAGTTTTTAAAAACTATAAGTAGTTTCTCTATGCTCCACTTACTTAGAACTTATTAAGGGAGAAATCATCAAATTACCATAAACCACAATAAAATAAGTGCAAATTTATGAGAATATTATTAAAACTGCTATTTATTGTATGTGAGATGATTTTTTCAGAGGATTTTCATTAGATTGTTAAATAATCAAATAATATTAGCTAGATGAGTTTCTTTTATATATAGAAAATCAGAGATTTTAATCTTTAAATTTTTTTTTCTACGACGTTTTTTAATCTTTAAAATTATCCATACTATGAATGACAATTTCTGAAAAGAAGACTGTGTCTGTCTGTGAATTAAAAAAAAAAAAACCCTCTGAAGGAGTTGTCGTGTCTGCAGAGACCGTGGGACAGGTTAGAATCTCAGTGTTATGGAGAGATTGGAATGTTGTCAGGTAAGAGGCTAATTACTGTATCTTGAGCTAGTTCTAGCATTCTGAGAACAGTCATTGCTTGTCCTGTTACATATTTGAATTAACACCCCCATAAAATAAATAAAAAGCTGTTAGAAGCTATTAATTTACCAAAATATTAGTTTCTTCCAATCCAAGAGCAAGAAATACTATCAGATAACATTACATTTCATGCCTATAGAAAAGCATTCTCCATCTTGATGTCTCTGCCTTTCTGGTGTACACATCAGTGTGTTTTCAACTAGCCTTCAATTATTACTTTGGAGAAGCAGTTTTTCAGGGTTTTACAGGGCTACAAAACAACCAAAGTATAGGCATGAAATGTATTCCCATCTATTGATACTTGCAGTTACTTCTGAATGGGTTTTCAAGTGAAATAATATCAAGAAAATGTTGTCAGTCTCTTTTCTTTTACAATACTGTATACAGATGCTACATAGGTCCCTAAGGATCAATACCATGTCTACGGCTACTTAAAGATAATTTATCAAAAATATGATAGCACCTTTTACATTTAAAAAAACATTAAAAGAATCACTGCTTCTACCATGTATGCTTAAGTGGTGGTTTTCAAAGGCTGCAGTATGCTTGTTCGCTAGGTACAGTGACTCTTTTTAATGATTGCTCTTAAAACTTTACTGTATTGAGCTTGGCTCCTAATGGCTTATTGATTTGGGAAGTCATAGTCATTTAGTCATTTTTTTCCTTTACATTTCTGTCAAGATATTTGAGTAAAATAATAAAAGTTAGAATGATCTTACAGAAGCGTCCAAATTTGCATATATAGAGTATTTTTTTTAATCTGTTTGAGTCAAGCAATAAATTTGGAAAAGAAAACCAAAATAAAATGTAATTATAAGAGAACTTATCCTTTTGGGTAATATATTAATAAACATGTTTTAAGTATTATTTTCTGAATTATGATGAAATGAGTCTTTTAAAAATGTCTTTCCTAGCCGGGCGGTGGTGGCACACGCCTTTAATCCCAGCACTTGGGAGGCAGAGGCAGGTGGATCTCTGTGCGTTCAAGGCCAACCTGGTCTACAAGAGCTAGTTCCAGGACAGGAACCAAAAATTTACGGAAAAACCCTGCCTCGAAAATCAAAAAAAAAAAAAAAAAATGTCTTTCCTAGGGATTATCTTGGATTTAAAGCCTGCATATTGTTACTTCACATGTTCTAATAGACATAATAATTGAATTTCTAGTCTAACTATACATTTAACAGTAAATATTCATTCAAAATTTTTGCAAAATCTCTTCTATGTTTCCTATTCAAATTGGAGAATACAAGATTTAAAATTCTAAATACAAAAGTTGAGTCTTTATCAGAGGTTGGTATCACTTTTAATACTTCAACCATAGGAAGTTATTAAAAAAGACAAAATTATGGAAACAGAAGAGTCAAATCATATGGAAGCTCTGATATCAGGAAGCAATTTGTCCTAATATTCCATAAGCATTGTTAATTATTTACTGTTACACAGCTATCCACTGTTAAATAGGATTTTGCCACAGAAGAAAACTATCCAATCTGCAATCCTTTCACATCACACACTAAAACCCCACACAATACCTTATCGATACCTAGCTAGATATTTTACATAATAGTTTTTGAACTTTTATTTGTCCCAGTGGATTATTTCAGAGCATTACTTCTATTCTAGTGTTGCACTGATTTAAACTAAACTACGTGCCATGTTAAAGGTTTGTAATTTGCTGGCTTAAGGAATGCTGTCCAAGCTATTAGCTTTGGTTTTCATCTTAACATATCAAAAGAGACTGGGCTTCTGGCAATGTTCTTTCATTTCCTAACCATTAAGTGTTTGAAGAATGGCAGGGTGAGAATAAAGACAGGTCTTTTGAATTTTCATTACATGTAAATTATAACTGTCTCTGTAAGTCATTGTTCCATTGTGCTGGTGTTAGGATCAACTTATTCTACTATAAAGTTTCTTTTATCTGTTTACATCATCACAAAGCTTTTCTATGGTCATTTGTTTCATATGAGTTCAAGAGCAAAAAGAGGAGCTTGTATTCAACATGTCTGATACAACTAATATCCTGAGCAACATTCCAAAATTATAATCAATCATTTTAGATATCTTACCATAGACAAAATATTAGCTTCTCAATTATCATTTGTGTAAGTAACTATTTTGTTCTCATTTGTGATGTTAAAAAACAGTAAATTCTGATTATTAATTCAAAGTACACAGTAAAGTACAAAGTAAGAAAAATAAGTCATGAAGATAAATGCTTTTTCTGTTAACCTGAGGGTACTAAAAGTATTGTTGAATTGTATTTGTTAAAATTCATTTGGAACTGAGTGGGGACAAATACTAAGGGGTTTTGAAAGTGCTGTTATTTTAATATTTCCCACTTCTTAGGGCTAAATTTATCCCTGCCTTTAATATTTGGTATAATTTAAACTTCTGTCTAATTGATAAAGACATTTTCTTTAAGGGGACAATATAATAAAATTATTTCACTTTAAATACTTTTTATTATATTTTTAAAGTCAGACTACAAAATAATGTATTAATTTCTGGCTTGCTTACACATTTATGCTATTATAATTTGCTTACATATAATCTTCACTACTGTTTATTGCCCTCCCTATTGGTCTCTTTCTCTACCCAGAGTCTTTCTTTGCTTTCAGAATATACTATTACATGTATGTACAGAATATATATATATATATATATATATATATATATATATATATATATATATATATATATATGTGTGTGTGTGTGTGTGTGTGTGAATATATACAACACACACACATATATACATATATATATATTTTTTTCTTTTGTACATAAGTGTTGTATATATACATGAGTACATATTTGTGTGTGGGTCTCTGCCTTCCAATGCTGGAACCATAGGATAGTTGCAACATAATCCCTCCACCTGGCACCGACACGGGTTGTGGGGTTGCTAACTCTAGTCCTCAAGCATGTTAACCCCTCAGCCTCTGCTTCCTATTTTTAAGTCTGGATCTCATGTATGGATAAAAGTGATGTTTATATTTTCATCTTCCTTACCCATTTTTCGTTTTCCTCCCTCCTCCTCTAAAAACTATTGTCTGAATGTTTTCAAAAGTCTAGATTCTAAATATGAGATTAAACATATTAATTTACTCTTTTCTGAATTTTATTTATTTCACGTCTAGCTTTGAAGAAACACTATGAGCATAGCAACTCTAATAAAGGAAAACATTTAATTGGAACTAGTTTATATTTCAGAGGTTTGGTCCATTATCATAGTAGGAAACATGAAAGCAGGCAGCCAAAGAAAAGGCTGGTCAGGAAACATATAGTACTACAACCAGATAAATAGCAGGAAGAGAGAGACACTGACTCTTACTTGAGGTCTTGAAATGCCCCAGGGACACACTTCTTCTGCCAAGACCACATGTAACCCAACAAGGTCATACCTACTAATGCCATTCCCTAAGCATTCAAATATGAAATTTTGGGGGCAATTCTTACTCAAATCACCACATTCCATTCCCTGACACCCAAAGGGTTGTTGTCATATAATGCAGAAATGCATTTAATGTCACTTCCAAATGCTAATCAGTCTATCAGTCTCAGTCCGGTTCAAAAGTCCAGCCTCCCGTGAGACTCATGGCACTCTCTTAACTGTAATTCTCATTAAATCAAGATCAAAAAACAGGAACAATCCATAAAGATGAAGTCTCAATCCTGAATATCTATGCCCCTGATATACAAGCACCCAATTATGTAAAAGAAACATTACTAGAACTCAAGGCAGACATCAAACCACACAAACTAATAATAGGAGACTTCAACACTTCTCTCTCACCAATGGACAGGTCACTCAGAGAGAAACCTAACAGAGAAATAAGAGAATTAATGGATGTAATGAATCAAATGGACTTAACAGTACTACTCAGCGGTAAAAAACAATGACATCTTGAATTTTGCATGCAAATGGATGGAAATAGAAAACACTATCCTGAGCGAAGTAACCCAGACCCAAAAAGATGAATATGGTATGTACTCATTCATAAGTGGATTCTTGCCATAAATAAAGGACATTGAGTCTATAATTCGTGATCCTAGAGAAGCTAAATAAGAAGGTGAACCCAAAGAAAAACATATAGTTATCCTCCTGGATATTGGAAGTAGACAAGATTGCCAGGCAAAAAGTAGGAACTTGGGGGTGGAGGTGGGGTGGGGGTAAGGGGAGATGGGAGGGAAAAGTGAGAAGGGGAGGATGGGGAGAACTTGGGGAATGAGACTGTTGGGATGGAGAACGTGTGGATATGGTATCAGGGAAGTATATATCTTAATTAAGGGAGACATTTTAGGGTTCGCAAGAGACTTGACTCTAGAGGGGTTCCCAGGTGTCCAAGGGAGATGTCCTCAGCTAGTTCCTTGGGCAGCTGAGGAGAGGGAGCCTGAAATGGCCCTATCCTATAGCCATACTGATTATATCTTGCATATCACCATAGAACCTTCATCTGGCGATGGGTGGAGATAGAGACAGAGACCCACACTGGAGCACTGGACTGAGCTCCCAAGGTCCAAATGAGGAGCAAAAGGAGGGAGAACATGAGCAAGCAAGTCAGGACCGTGAGTGGTGCTCCCACCCACTGAGACGGTGGGGCTGATCTAATGGGAGCTCACCAATGCCAGTTGAACTGGGACTGATGGAGTATGTGATCAAACCGGACTCACTGAAAGTGGCGGCCAATGAGGCCTGACTGACAATGAGGACTACTGAGAAGTCAAGAACAATGGCACTGGGTTTTGATCCTACTGCATGTACTGGCTTTGTGGGAACCTAGCCTGTTTGGATGCTCACCTTCCTAGACTTGGATGGAGGGGGGAGGACCTTGGACTTCCCACAGGGCAGGGAACCCTGACTGGTTTTTGGACTGGAGAGGGAGGGGGAGTAATAATAGGGGGAGGGGAAGGAAAATGGGAGGAGGGGAGAAGGTAGAAATTTGTAATAATAATAATAATAATAAATTCATTATTTAAAGATAAAATATGATCAGTCCGCCTCGCCTCCCCTCCAGCCCTGGGATTAAACACATGTGGTACCACACCCGACACTGTTTACTATCTTAAGAGAAATAGCCAGATGGTGGTGGTGCAGGTCTTTAATCCCAGAACTTGGGAGGCAGAGGCAGGTGGATCTCTTTACGTTTAAGTTGAGTCTATTTAACAAGAGCTAGTTTCAGGACAGGCTCCAAAGTTATTCAGAGAAACTGTTTCAAAAAATTTGCATACATACATGTGTATGCATGTAGGTATGTATGCAAAATCCCTGAGTTTTGCATAAACCAATAGCTTTTAGAGTTCTTGTTATTAGTTCCTTGTATGATTAATATCCAGGTTATCATCTAATTAAAATTCAACAGGAAATTTGTTCCTAGTAGTGATTGCTACCAAATACTACTACTACTAATGTATATTTTAAAATATTAACTCTGTTAAGGATATGATGATAATCACTTAGCAGTTTATTTGTGAATTATACAGGTGATCATGTTTAACGACAATGAATGAGTTGACACATGTTTAGTAATCCCACATCATTTCTCTAGTGAAATATCTGCCAATATTTCCATAGGTGATATTAATTTGGAATGCTGGCTATTATCTTTCTGTATATTTTGGAAACAGTTCTTTATCAAAAGTATACTTTAAACATATTTTCTGCTAGTTAAGTGTTGGGGCCAATTGGAGTCCTGCTCTTTCCTGCTAGAGACTTCTAATTGAAGTTACTAAAAGCTGTGCCTTGCTTAGAGGATCAGAGAATGAGATTTTCACCTGTTGGCCATTGACTGCTGGGTATTTAAGCTTCCATGGTGCTATTAAAGAAGGGTTTTTGTACCAGTGGGGGGGGAAAGCAAGTTGTATACTTCCAATATACAATGGCACAGGATATAAATTACTGTTCAAAAAGGGAGGAAAGGGAGGACATAAAATACATGGTAAAAATACAGGAGAAAACTGAGACAGAAACAAGCAGGGCAAAGAAAGATCAAACTCTGCAACTCTAAATTGAAGGTGTAAGAACTCCTTAAGTTTCAATTTCTTTCAGCACTGATGACTACAACACGTCTTTCTCTTGGGCTGATGCCACTCCAAGCTAGCAACTTTCCTTGGTAGATTTTGAAATCTCCAATATCTGGGTATCAAAGGCAACCCATGGTCCCATTTTACAGTTTGAGACCATGGACTCTCTGGGCCACCATGCAGGGGCAAACCTGCCACACATCAAGCTTCAGTGACGTCTCTTAGTGGCAGATTCTATAACCTTTATGTATCTCTGACTCTAAACCCATTTATCTATATTTCTTTATTCTTTCTTCTCTTCCTATTTTTATCAGTTCTCTCTGAAACAAGCATTCCCAGTCTTATATACCCTTATAGCCAACAATTCCCCAGTCCTAACAGCTTCCCAGGCTGAAATTCTTTTGCCCCATAAAAAATTAGATACAGGTTTACACACACACACACACACACACACACACACACACACACACACACACACAAAGAGAGAGAGAGAGACAGACAGAGAGACAGAGAGAGAGAGAGAGACAGAGAGACAGAGACACACACAGACACACAGAGAGATCAGTGATGGTCAGTTAAAAGGTGAGAGTGGCTAGTGCGTGTCTGGTGAACTCCTTGATGGAGAAAGTTAGTTAGTTTTTTGTTTTTTGTTTTTTTTTTTTAAAGGAATTAAATCATCAGGGAATTCTAGAGGGGAAGGTTAGTGCACTGCATTACATTTTTAGGAGGTAGAAATACTGACCAAATGCCTGCTGATAAAGATAATTACAGGAGGGCAGATATGTTTGCCTAGGAGAGAAGAACGAAGGCTTGGCAGTGGGAAACTGTTTTCACATATAGCTAGGGGGAAACCATTAATTACCATATGTAACAGAAGGGAAGTCGGCTACAGTAAAAAAAAAAAAAATCTCCAACAAAGGACATCCCTTTTATTCACAAAACAATAATACCTAAAAGCCTTGTTTTTGGGGGGTTAGCCTTTATCAGATCTCTTGTTTTTGATAAGTCACTCATGAAAAGATGACTGATGAATTATTGTTTAATGTTGCAGCTTGTAGATTATCTGGTACATTCCAGATATTATGGTTAACACTGGGACTCAGAGAGGTGACTCAGCAGTTAAGAGAATGTACTCCTGGACAGGTCCTTAATTTGACTCCTAGCACGTGAATCAGGCAGCTCACAAAGACCTTCTACTCTAGCTTTAGGGAATCTTATGCCCTCTACTGGCCTCTGTGGGCAAATAACCATGTACAGAAAAACAGAAAACATAAAAAGTGTTTTAAAAAATTGATATTAATACTAAAAGTAAGCAAATTTACAGTATGTTAATTCTATTCTTGAAAAAAATCACTTTTAATTTTAAAATTATTTTTTCTGTATATTTTGTTCACCTAACAATAATTAGCAAACTATAGTTCACATGTAATAACACTGTCATTTTAAGTTTTTTGTATGTTTTATTCTTGTTCTTCATAAAATTTTAATGAAGTTTTTAAAAATTCCTTTGAAAAAGTATGAATACATCATGTTAATGTACTAAACTTGTAGCAAAAGAAACAATAAATGTGGATTTGTTCTGAGTCACAGAAATGGAAGAGCTCAGAATTAAACCCAGATGGGATGGAAAGTGAGCTGGCATGTCCTGTGTAAAAAGTTGTTAAACTGTTATCCTCACAGAGGCTCAGAATTTTCAATTTTAAAGAAAGAGAGAAAATACACAGAAAATCAGACAGAATCTTGGCAGCTATCATCAGTAGGACAGATATTAAATTAATTGTTATAACTTGGTAACTCTATATGTTATTCAACAAGTAATAGAAATAGTTGTAATAGAATCTGATGTTTGTTCCAGGGTATATGAATCAATTGATGCGTAGTATAATGAAGAAAAGAGAAGATAAAAGAAAAGAGATAAATGAAGAAAAAGAAGAAGCCTTGAAAATTTTGAAAAATTAGAATGAGTCCAGAAAAGTTCATTTAAATCTAACAATTAAACAGAGAATCTGAAGATATCGAGGCAGTAGAAGTATTGTATTTCTCCTCTCTTTGTCTCTCTTTCTGTGTATCTGTCTGTGTGTCCTCCCGTATGACTCTGTGTTTCATTCTTATTTCTATGTTCATGGTAGTGATTTCTTAGTTTAAATATAGTCTTGAACAATTGTTCATGGAATGAGTTACTTCAGACATTGAAAACTTGCAAGAAAAAATTAAAAATAACTTTTTTAAAAAAAAGAACATGAAAACAAAGCAATAAAACCATGTGAACATTAGATCTCTAAGAAGCATATAAAACCAATGAACAATTTCAGTAATATGGAAAATGTCATTAAAAAAAACTGAAATGTAGTTTGTTGAAATATTAAGAGGAGAGGGCAATATATTAAGAAATATTGCAAATTTTATTCATTTTTAAATTTCTAGCATTGTGATTCTACTGAGTTTTATTATCATTTAGGCCTACAAAGTCCCCACGGAAAAGGAATAATTCATTTTTCAAATATAATACTAGATAAAATACGTTTATCTCAGATCACTTACTCTCATACTTAAATAATGGATGTTGAAACTCACAAGATCTCAGGTAAACTTTAAAATAAGAATACAAATGCAAAATGTTTTATATTCTTTAAAAACACAAATTGTCCATATGGATGAAAAAGTCAAGACATATTTTAACACTTAACTCAATATTATTAGAAATGACACTGTATAAAGAAAAGTCAATGGCACACTCCTTTCTCTGAAAATATTGTCTTCTTCTTCCTGCCCTACATCAGTGTTTAATAGCGCTCTAGCACAGGAGCATCAGCAGCCTTATTTTACTCTTTGGTCATCCTTCCATTTTTACATTGTTCTGAACATTTTATTTTATCAATGGCTATATCCATTATGTACTGATTTCATTTTATAAAGAGGACAATAGACACAGTCACTCACACTCTCACAAACCACATAGCTTTAGTAGCTTAGTCCTTTATTTATTTTTTTTTAATTTATTTATTTATTAAGGATTTCTGCCTCCTCCCCGCCACCGCCTCCCATTTCCCTCCCCCTCCCCCAATCAGGTCCCCCTCCCTCATCTGCTCGAAGAGCAATCAGGGTTCCCTGACCTGTGGGAAGCCCAAAAACCTCCCACCTCCATCCAGGTCTAGTAAGGTGAGCATGCAAACTGCCTAGGCTCCCACAAAGCCAGTACGTGCAGTAGGATCAAAAACCCATTGCCATTGTTCTTGAGTTCTCAGTAGTCCTCATTGTCCTCTATGTTCAGCTAGTCCTGATTTATCCCATGCTTTTTTCAGACCCAGGCCAGCTGGCCTTGGTGAGTTCCCGATAGAACATCCCCATTGTCTCAGTGTGTGGGTGCACCCCTTGCAGACCTGAGTTCCTTGCTCGTGCTCCCTCTCGTTCTGCTACCCCTGGATCCAGCAATACCACTCTTGGGAATATACCCAAGAGAGGCCCTATCATACAACAAAAGTATATGCTCAACTATGTTCATAGCAGCATTGTTTGTAATAGCCAGAACCTGGAAACAACCTAGATGTCCTTCAACGGAAGAATGGATGAAGAAAGTATGGAATATATACATATTAGAGTATTACTCAGCAGTAAAAAACAAGGACTTCTTGAATTTTGCATACAAATGGATGGAAGTAGAAAACACTATCCTGAGTGTGGTGAGCCAGACCCAAAAAGAGGAACATGGGATGTACTCACTCATATTTGTTTTCTAGCCATAAATAAAGGACATTGAGCTTATAATTCATGTTCCTAGAGAAGTTAAATAAGAAGGTGAATCCAAAGACAAACACATAGGCATCCTCCTGAATATTAACCTTCATCAGGCGATGAAAGGAGACAAAGACAGAGACCCACATTGGAGCACCGGACAGAAATCTCAAGGTCCAAATCAGGAGCAGAAGAAGAGGGAGCACCAGCAAGGAACTCAGGACTGCGAGGGGTGCACCCACACACTGAGCTTAGTCCTTTATAATCATGATGGGAATCATGGTAGAAGACATGGCAGGAATGATGCTGAAGAAGTAGTTGAGAGCTATATCCTGATCCATAGACTGAAAAAGTCAGAGACTGGACCTTGCATAGACTTTTGAACCTCTCAAAGTTTATGCACAATGATAGACTTCCTCCCACAAGGCTATATCTCCTAATCCTTCTCAAAAAGTACCACTTCCTGGTTACAAATCATTAACATATATGAACCTCTGGGGTCCATTCTTGCTTAAACCACCAAAGACAATAAAATTCTTATAAATGGAAATACATATGTAAGCTTTCTGATACTATTGAAATAATGATAGAACCTATTGCACATGATAAGTCAAGTAATATCTGATGAAATTAGAGAATAAAAAAGAATAATTACACACTATGTATATAGATTCAATTTAATGTGACTATTTATTAATAATGCAACTATTCCTGTGAATAATTCTTTAGGGTTTAATGGTAAATGTTTCTTAAATGTTCAGACTTGTTGGGGGAAAAAAATAAGATATTATTACAGCCTGATAACTCTTCTGTGCCTGAGCTAAAGAAACTTACCCACCCACTGCGGCTTGGCCTCTTATATTATATAAGCCAATGTTAAGCATGTGCTGGCCTCTTTTCTGGACTCTCTGTTCTGGTTGCGGATTTCGGTTTCTGATCTCCATTCAAGCAGAGAATTCTGATTTGTGAGTCTACCCCTAAATAAATAATCATCTATTTCCTAATTCTGAGCTACTGTGGGATTTTTTTTATAAGCGTTCTACTTCTGAAACTAGTCTTCTGTTGTATGAATAGACTGAATCCAAAGTTTTACTTTTGTCGACAAGGGGTAGTTCATTTGTGATCCTCATTTTTTAACTAAAATCTATGTCCAGTAGCACATTAGGCTGATGAATTTCAAAAGCAAGCCTGACATCGTTTTGAAAGCATTAGGTGATTTATAGAGAAAAATGTACCTAGGTAAAAGGATGGAAGAAGATCTAAAGGAAATGTAGATGATAATTTGTTGTGACACATAATGCCATTTTAATCTTTAGGGAACTTGCAAAAAATTAATAATATGTGCACTTAAAATAAAAATTTTTGTGGCTAGAATCTCAGTTAGGGACTATATGCATCCATGCACATGCTGACTCACCTATGTGCCCACACAAACACACACACAAAAGGATATAATATGGACTATAGGCATTTAAAATCTAAGCATTCTACTTCACTTTTTATTGAACAGTATCTTTTTGTCAACTGTCAGGTACAGCTAGCTTAGGTCCTTATCTTGATGGGAATAAAAAGTCTCTTTGTGATTTTCTTCCTCTTTTCAGTAAAATGTAAAGATTTTCTTTAGACTTACAGAAATAACCAAACAAGAAAAAAATTATAGAAAAGAAAGTATATATAAATGATTCCACAATCCTTGTGATTTACTTTAAGCAGTCACATTTAGGCAATATAAAATGAAAACGTAAGTTTAGAGTAATAAAACCAATACAGCTCTGCATATATTATGTGTGCTTCCTTTTTGTGTGTATTTTCAGTGATTTCATAACACAAAGCTTATTAAATTAGTTGGAAATTTGCTTATCATTTTCTATGAGTAATCAACTTGAAAATGTTTAATTGAAATGAAGTCTTATAAAGTTTTAATGCAGTTTGAACTGAGAAGGGGATTTGGGTAATTAATGGTCCATATGCACTGCCTATGAGGATTATACAGATTATCTATACTTGTCATCCAAACCAAATTATGATGCATGTATTTTGTTAAAATTCTATTTTGGAGTAATTCTTGTTGAGACAAAAAGGTGCACTCTTCATTTTAATTTAAGGTACACTTAATGGCTATCAAACTGAGCTTATCTTTAAAGATTAAATTCATCTAATTGATGGGAGTGCTACTTCTTACAGTCACCACAGTATGATTCAATTTACTAGTGAAGGCAGGATGCCTTTATGAAGAATTTCACAGCAGGGTTGGAGACTTATCCACAAACAGTAAGTATCTATTTTTACACCTGAGTGGGAGCCCACAAGACACCCCATCTTTCAAAGAACTTGAAAAATAGAAAATAATGTGGAAAATAATATCATGCTTGCTACATTAAAGAAGTAAAAGTACTGAATTTGAAAAATCTTAACAATTCAAGTTGAATTTTGTTTTGAATTAATATCTGACTGAAATTATTTGATGGTTTATATAATAGATTGCAGGATGAAAATTAATAGATATACACTGTTTACATTTTATCAACTAGAATTAAAGATGTTTCACTAGAACTATTCCTTGCCTGTTAGTTTTGTCCACTTGACACAGCTAGAGTCATCTGAGAAGAGGAAACTTCAGATGAGAAGACTCACTTCTGGAGTTTAACAGGATACACAAGCCAAATACAACCTTTCCTTCCCAAGTTATTTTTGGTCAAGTTATCTACCACAGCAAAAGAAGCTGTGAATGAATTTCCTGAAAAGAAGCTGTGTCTGGTTCAGAGCAAAACCTCCTGGAAAGAGTTTCTCTGTCTGCAGACACTGATGGACCTTCTGGAATTTCAATTCTGGTGGGAGTCTGCTATTGTGTATGTTTTAATACTAATTTCTATATCTTGATCTAGTTTTAGCCTTCTGAAACAGCCATTGCATGTCTTATCCTGTGTTTGAACTAACACATAGTAATAATAAAACTCTTTGAAGTCATTAACTTAGCATAACACCAGCTTCCACCAATCCAAGAGCTAAGGATGATGTCAAATAACATTTTAGGCAAAGAGAAAATATAATTTCCATTTCATTCACCCATATCCAGTTCAGTATATCCGTTTCTTTGATGCACTCAAGAATGTATTTTAAACTTGCCTTGATTCATTACTTTCCTTGTTCTGTAAAATTACAAAAGTCTTAGGAAACTGATTTCGCATTTAAGCATGGAATTAAAGGTAATCCAAATCTACATTTCTGATCAAAGGTCACTTAAAATGACTTGAAAATGAATGATTTTTTTACTCCCTTTGAGATGAGAGCTGTGATTATTCAGTCAAAGCCATAAGATAGAAGTTGGCACGTGGACTGTGGAATATTATCCTAAAATATCTGACCATGCTGTTTGGGGAGCTGTGTAGAAGACTTTAGGACTTTGAATTAGAAAAATAATTTCCTATGGTATGCTGACCCTAATGGTCCATATTAGTAGGAGTTTGGAAGATAGTACTAAGAGCTATGCAAACTTTACAGAACTAGCTCACTAGATTTCAGAGGGAAGCAAGATGAGCATCTGGGCCATAGACAGTTTTGGCAAAAGAGAGAGAGAGAGAGGCTTGACTTCTGCCATTTTTTTGAAACTTGAGTGTGCCCAAATTTAAATAGAAGGGATTCATTTCTTTGTTGGAGGATATTTCAAGACAGTCTAATGTTGACTATTAGGCTAATATATGGATACTATTAACCAGTCTTATGAAGATCTATAATGAAAATGAAGAAGTGTGGCAGAAAACAAGACACAATAGAACAAACAAGCAAACCAAAAAACTAAAATGGACACTTTGAAGAGCAAAATGTCACCAAGAGCATAACGATTTGACCAAGGCTTATGAGGAAGAGATTAAGAGATAAAGGATAGGTTTGTTCTGCACTAGAATAGTTGGAAGATCTGGCAAGAGGTCTGAAAACTAATCTTCCTATGTGGGAAAGAAAGCAACAACAAGCAAAGATTATCACAAATACCATTCAGTGAGCCAAGGACCTATACAAAGCTGCAGTGAATGGTGAAGGGTCATCCATCTTATTCTGGCTTTAGATACATATACCCAGACCTGCTCATTTGTTTCTGTGATGTGCTAATCCAAAAACAAACACACAAAAACATACTAATTACAACACATCCTGGCCAATGACTCTAGCATATTTCTTCCTAACTCTTACATATTAAATTAACCCATCTCTTTCAATCTGTGTATCACCGTGAGGCTGTGACCTACAATTAATGTTCCTAAGGTTCTGGTGTGTCCTTCTCTTTGTCATCTACATGATGTCTCTCTGACTCTGCCTTCTCTCTCTCTCTCTCTCTCTCTCTCTCTCTCTCTCTCTCTCTCTCTCTCTCTTTTCCAGCCTCACTATATTCTGCTAAGCCATGGTCCCAAACATCTTCTTTATTAACCAATAGCAATAAAATATATTAAATCAAAAAGAGGGGAATCCCACATCAGAGTCATGAAAGATACACGAGAAAGAGATTATGGAAACTTCCTCCTTAAGTTTGTCCAGCATTGTAGAAACAGAGTCAATGCTTGGAGGCCTTGAAAGGAAATGGAAATGATATTTTGGTTGCACTGGCAACCTCAAAATATTGCCAATACCAGAACCATGAGATATTTGTCAAGGAGAGACTTATGTGAGGAGGTAAACTCATCTAAAGGAAAGATATATGTCTTTCAGGCCCGAAAGCCTGAAAGGTAGGTATTACCTATGCACATTAATACTAGATTGAAGCTTGACAACTCAGTGTTTTTCCTGATAGGTTCCAGTTGTTATTTGTTATTTGTTTTTTTTTTTTTTTTATTTTCTCACTATACTACCATTCTTTCCTTTTCGAATGGTATATTATTCTGTGTCATTACTTGTTGGCAGTATCTATTTTGCTGTTTACTTTCACAGAGAGTTTCAATGAATAAAAATGCTTTTTGTCTCATAAAACACTGGACTTCTAAACAGTATTGATTCTGAGAGACTATGGGGGAAATTTGGAAGTTTAAGTAAATGCATTTTGATTTTTGATATGACCAGGAGCTTACATGGGCTGTGGATTGAAATGCTGTAATTTGAATGAGAATGTCCTGCATTTGATACTTTGAGTAAGAATGTCCTCTGGCATTTGAATATATAATCTCCAGTTAATGGCTCAATTTGTGGGGAAGGTAGAGGTATGGCCTTGCTGGAGCAGTATGTCACTGGAGGTAGGCTTTGAGACTTAAAGAATTAAAGACTTTCTCCATTTTGTGTTCCATTTCTGCTTCCTGTTTGTGGTTATTGATATGAAACCTCAGCTCTCAACTTCCAGTTCTAGTTGCCATATCTGCGTAATGCATTGCTTCCCTGGACATTTATTCCTCTGAATTTTTAAACTCCCAATAAACCTTCTTTACATAAGCTGATTCAGTCTTGGGGTTTAGCACAGCAATAGAAAATTAGTTAATGTACTTCTTTTATCCCAACTAGCATAATATAGAAAGATACTTTGTTTTCAAGTTAGAGATAAAAACAGCTACTCTTTCCTTTGCTCAAAGAACATTATTTTAAAACTATATTGAATAAAAATGAACCAAATTCCTTGTTATTTATCCCAAGATAATTTTGAGTTTGTATTTTATCTTTATACTCCATTGTAAGAGCTATACAAGGAAAATATCAACAATGGTATAGGCAAACAATAAAAGAATGCTTTCATTCATCATTAAAATTTGTAATTTAATATAAAGAAAACTGAATTTTTCTTTAAACTCAAGTTCACCTTTTGTGTTATAATGATCTCTCACTGACTGAAAGAGACCACAGATTGTGAATTTAAGCCTTTCTCCAAATTAAAATGATTATTATGAAAAAAATTATTTATAAGTCCCATTGAAGGTAGGAGGATTTCAAAATCAAGGCAGCCTGGCAAACATAGAGAAATTGGTCCAGTACAAGCAATAAAAAGCAATAATGAACTGTAAGTTAAAATTTTCATGAGTATTATATTTTTCTCTTCTTTTTGAAGTAACAAATATGCTTAAAAAGAATAAATACTATAATATATAAAATGTTACTGAGACTATTTGATGGTCTCTTTTATTTAGATATTTAAAGAACAAGGCAATACAGATCATTTGCTTTAATTTCTTTCAAAAGTACAACTTGATATTGAAAACAAGGTTTTGTAAATATCTCGTAAGTTGTTATTAACACTTTATGTGCATAACTGTGCCATGAAGAATAGATTTGAACCCTGTCTTTAGAAGGACTTCAATTAGAAAAGAAATATTTGGTTGAAGATTTAATAGAGTAAGATTCAATAAGCAAATGCATGCTGAAATAATTCTATGCCTCTTTTTCATGGCTATGAAAAATGCAGCAGTGGATAGAAGTGGAAGATTCTGAACACTGTTTTGACATTAAAGAGCAACACATTCAGCTACAACACATTAGTGTGCTTCCATGTCTGTTTCTTTGTTGCTTGTCTAAGTTTAAAACGATTGATCTTCAACTTGTGAAATTGCTGCATATGCTTTTTCTTATATTTTTAAAGAACGTATTTTTCAGCTTGATTGCACATTATTACTGATATCGTAGCTAAAATTTAATTCCATATACAGGAACCATTACATAAACAATTAATTTTCAATTTAACCTGCCCTTTTGGTGTCTTGAAATGCTTTCATATCAGAGAAAGAACAGAATACTTTACCACCAAATGTTTCACAACATTGAACTGTGTGAAGGCAGTTATTTCAGTGTCAAATGACTGCTCAAGCACATTCAAAATTTCTCTTTACCATATGTAGAGGGTTAGTTTCTATCTGTTAGAATTTTCATGATCTACTAGGGAAACAGAATTGTGTGTTAAACACATTGAGAAGAAAATTTTAACTTTGCATGTAATTACCATTAACAATTAAGAAATTGATTCAATTTTTACTTGGAAGTCCTTTGTTGTTCTGTGGTTTTGAGAATTAGGTCACACTAATTGAAGCATAACTTCTAATTTACCTTAATAATAAAAACCCAGAATCAAATATAAGGCAGTGAAAGCAGAGAGATCAGAGAAGAAGAGCAACCAGCCAGTAGTTCTTACCTCTACCAAATCCTCAGACCAAATGCCATAACCCATCTATACAAGTTCTCAGACTTAATGCCTTGAGCTACTGTCTCCATCTGTTTTATATTCTTCTCTCCAGAAAGCTAAATCTCTTCCTCTCTCCACCTCTCTAGGGTTAGGTTAAAGGTGTGTGACTTTTGGATCCTTACACCTATGAAAAAACCTCTCAAGAGGATATCCATAAGTCAAAAGGTTGGATTTGGGGCAATCTCTGAACCACTTCATTGGGCCAACCTAGCTTATTCTATGAGACTTGGGCACAATGAGACACTATGTCTAAAGAGAAAATGAGGGAGAAATAAAATAGAGAATGATATTGGAAGAACTTCAGCATTGACCACTGGGCTTCACTTTCACTCACATACAGAGGCTTACATATACCCACAAGAATGTGCACCTTCATGTAAACATAAACACAAATACGCAAGATACATCATGGATCACTGCAAAGATACGTACAAAATTTACATCTTCAATCTTACTTGACCAGAAAGAAAAGACATTATAATTATGAGTCATAAGATAGTCTCTAAACATAAAAGAATGGAATTGAAAGGAACAGTAAATGCTGAGCTTTATCCGGCTTTCATGAGCACAAGTGGTAAGCATGAGGTTATAAAATAAAATTTTTAATGCTTAGATGCATAAATGACACCATGGTTTATTAACCCATTAAACCCTCTTAACCTTGTACATATTAAAATTCACTTTCAATATCAACTCTAAATGTATAGGACAATTTAATTTTTAACAATTAAATTTTAGAAAGATAAGTGATATAATTAAATATAATCTACCTAAAAACTAGTCAGTCTACCTGACCTAATGGGAGCTCACCCACTCTAGCAGGACTGGGAAGGAACAAGCACAGAATGAAGCTAGTCCCTATGATTGTGGTTAACAGTTGCTTGGCTTGGGCAGACTGAAGAGTCACTGGCAGTGGCTACAGGATTTATCCCTACTGCATGTACTGGCTTTTTGGGAACCTATTCTCTTTGGATGTATACCTTGCTCATCTTAGATAGAGTATGGAGTTCCTTGGACCTCACACAAAGCATTGTGACTTATGCTCTCTGAGGATTGAATGGGGGTGGGGTGTGAGAGCATGTGGAGTGACTAGGAGGAGGGGAGGAAGTGGGAGTTTGGATTGGTATGTATAATGAAAAAAAAAAGATAGTTTGTTTTCTTCTATTAAAAAAAACTAGTTAAAATGATAGAAATATACAAACAGTAAAATTGAAAAGATGAGTTAAGAAGGCAAGAGACAACACATGCAATATTTAACATCAGGATAGGAAAGCACTATACAGTGACCTTAAGGTTCGGACTCCTACCACTTTTGGTCAGTAATGTTTTTTTGCTGGTTGTGAACGTTTTCAACCCACTCTGTAGCAATCTGTGGTTTGGGGGATTGCATAAAATTCAGCTATCCACCTTACTCAAGGTAGTGCTTTCTCATTGGTGTGCTAGGTGAAGCGAATGTGGGAATAGTAATGTGTGCTGGCATGAAGTGAAATATTTTAGTCTGATGACAACCCCAGTTACTGGCTAAGTGAGAGATGACTCTTCTATTGGTAAACATATTTCTTCTGGAAATCTTTAACAGGTAGTTTTCATTATTGACTTGACACAATATAAGAAACAACTGCGAAGAGAATCTGCGTAGGCCAGAATACATTTTATAGCGTGAGACCTTGTTATCTACACATTTTGTTCTATTACAATTGCAAAGTCACAGTAACTGTGATTGTCTACATAAGACCAATAGAATGCCAAGCTGTCAAAATTCCGGCTTATGACACCCTAGTTCTTGCAGAGGTACTTTGCCAGTTGATGCCTTTTAGGATAAGAATCAGTTTTCTTTGGAGTGACCCCCGTGGTAGTGATATTTCATTTGTACTTTAATAAATAAATTTGCCTAAACATCAGAGAGTAAAATTGTCCCACTGGCCAGGCTGTGGTGACACACACGTTTAATCCCAGTGGCCACATTAGTTTGCCATTGAAACCAAGTAGTAGTGTTGTATGCCTTTAATCGCAGCCCTGGAAAGGAATATAAAATGGGAGGAAACAGCTCCCAGACACAATCGCATTCTGAGATTCCTGGAGGCAGGATCACCATGTTCAGACTGAGGTAGAGGTAAGAGTCAGTGGCTTTCTGATCTTCAGGTTGTACCCCAGTATCTGTCTCTGTGTTTATAATAATCATGTTACACCGTGGTCCTGTAGATGGCCTCATGCTTGCAAGATCAGTAGGCTTTGAAAGACAGCGTCGTGTTGATACAGAAAATTGGTGGGGGAGGTAGAGCAGGTGTTGGACATTGAGAGAATAATTAAAACAAGTGCTGTGCTTTTATAAAATTCTCATGGATTGTGTAAATATTTTCAAAAATGGAGCTTTATTAAGTACCTATAATATTAAGTCATTACTAAAACTGATTTTTTATACTTATATAAATATTATACACTTCAAAAATGTTATTAAATAGATTCAAGAAGATATGGAAAGCAAATCCTATTTTCAAAAGTGTGAATAATCAAAAGCAATATCTATGGAAGACAAAATAGCTTCGGTATCATATTCTAAGCATTACATCGAGAAAATGTAAGTGTGTGACAGAACAGGCGTAGTCCATGATTCTTCTCACTTTCCAAACATAAGCACATGAACATTTAGTAAGTTATGGAATACTTTAAAATTAATATAGATTAGATTGTACATTTCTTAATAACACACCTCAGAGAAGAAATAACAAGGAAATTAACTGAAGCCAAATAATTAAGAACAAACTCCCAAGGTAGACAAATACTCAAATTCGGCCAAAATACTGCATCTTCTAAATGGTGTATAACTTTGCATGCCGCCAATAATTGCTAAAAGTTATAATAATTTTGTTTAATACAGTTTATTTTCATTAATATTGTTACAATACCTGTGTTTTCTTCCATGAAAACTTCATTTCTTAAAGTGATTATTTATCAGAAGATAGTGGTTAATTTTGTGCATTGCTTAAAGGGCAGGGACCTTTATATACTCATCAAAGTTCCAGAGACAGAGTATTGGTTGTTGCAGTTTCTACTCAAACTAATAATAGTCTATTCCCACCAAGAAGGTAGTTGTTATCTCTATATATTGTTACCTCTTTTAAGTAACTCAGTTGTAGACCTGAGCCCCTACCATAACTCCAAAACTCTGCAAATTACATTGAAGTAATTAGAAGTTGTCAGTTTGAAATCTTAAATCTGATTTAGGTAAATCATATTAATTATTCCTATTTTAGTTATTAAGATATTTTAAAAGGCATATATTATAGCTTTAATAATCTCAATTTTATTTAAACATACTTTTTTATAACTAAAAGGAATTAGAATTATTTTTTGCTACAGGCATTCGTGATGAATTCATAAAAATTTTTTAGTAAAGAAAATAAAATTATCACAGTCTTTTTCCTCTCCAATAAAAATACTTTAAAAAATATTTCCTTTATCAAAAAGTCATTTTAGGCTTTGGTTTGATTGCGACATTGAGGTTGAAGCATTTGCTGACAAAACTTTAGTATTTTGAATACTAGTGGTTATTAAATTTGGTCATACTAGTAATAAATAAAAAAAATCAACTATCAATTTCTTAAAAATACACTTTTTCATATTTCCTCCTATAATTCTGATGTCAGATGAAGAAGTCATGTTTTGTTTCTTAAGTTTGTGATTGATAGAGATAACATTTGTGTATTTTAATAAGGGCATAGGGATATAAAAAACTCTTGAGGTCTCTGCCTGCCTTCACTGTTAAAAAGTTATTGGAGAAACAACAGTAAGCATTTTAAATTGAGAAAGTGCTATTGTTTGCCCTGTGGGTGGATTTAGAGGTAACTGAAATGTTCCGACAACTCCAAAAGAACCAATGTATCTCATCCCGGGTTTGTCTGCAGGAGAATATAGGCTATCATGATAGCCTCCTGTTAGAGGAATTATAAACAAAAGGGCTAGAGGAAACCAATATTTTTGCAGAGGTTTGACAGGCATCCCATGGTGGAGCACATGTACATTGCTTTATACCTGTCAGATGCCAGCCAGGTGAGATCTTTTATCACAAAATAATACATGCTGATAACTGAGAACCAACCGTTTTCTGAAATATGATAAACATTGTATTTGTGAAAGAAATCTCAGTAGTGCACACATTGAGGGAACTCATTTATCTGGGGGATAATAAGAGATTACCTTGAAGTTTTCAATGAGAAGAAGCCTTCCTGCATTCTGTAAAACACAACGAATTGTTTCAGTTTATCTGTTATAGAGGGACTGCTTTGGAGATGCAAAATGAGAAAATACATATACTAATGGCTCAATCAGACAAAATAATGGCTTTCAAAAGATGTGTAATTGATATTATGTGTCTCATTTCTAGAAAACTTTTCTTGAGACAAATCATTTTATGTCAATAAACAAATTTAAGTATATGGATACTGTTCCTTTTCATTTGCAAATTTTTCAAAAAAGCCACATGTATCATGATCTATAATTCTTCTGCATATAGGAGCAGGCAGCTGCCATTTTCACTGTAAAATGAAATGAAAGGTGGAAGGAAGTGTAATAAAACCTTGCCTTTCCAGCTGGATTAGAGGAAGTTGGCCTGTGAGGCTAGATGTTCATCAAGTAAATTCTACCTAAGGCTTCGCAGAAGTGAAATAATTGAGCAAGAAGGATGATTGGACAGATTACTTTTAAGTAGCTACTGAATGGAAGTTTGAGTGCACTATTGTGATGGAAGTCAGCTAGACACTGATGAATGGGGCTGTGGAAAAATACTTGCCTTTAGTCAATTTTTAAAGACTCTAATTTTATCATTCTCAGGAAGTGAAGATTGAATCTCATTCAACAACTTGCAATCTTCATCCTCATGGGAGAGCTGTTTGATTTCAAGTGCACAATTGAAGAAAGATGTTGGATTCATCTATAGACTGCTTCATAGTCAAAGTCTAAGATGTAAAGTTCTAAGTGCAGATAAAAATCCTGCTAAGGTGATGAATTCTGTGAGGATCAGTGTACACATCATGGAATTAGTACTTATTCAAATCAACAATTGTAACCTATATGTGTCCACTTTACATTTCTTGCTGTCTTTTTAAATCTTGGCACTGATTGTTTACATTAGCGTGAGTTCATGTTTCAGCCAAAAAGTGATATTACTCATTCTCAGAAAAATGCTTTGCAAAGATTAAGAAAAATCTATTTACATACTATATACATATTGTTAAAAATATTTACTTAAATCTATTATGCTATAAATTATGATACATAGTCAATCACATAGTTTTCAAGAAAAAGCAAACTTATGTTCCCAAATTAAAGGTTTTACTTCTATAGACTTTTGAGCACAAAGAGTAATTTACTAGGTTCTCTAGAATCATGAATTATAGGCTCAAATCTCACTCCCACTTAGCATTTTTTAAAATAATATACTCCTGATGAGAAAATTATTACAGATACACAATAAAGACAGATTCAGATATTTTTGTAATAACCTAACTAAAGATGCATCTTACAAGTTATTTAGAAACACCAAATAAAGTTTATGAAAACATTTTGAATGGATGATATTATGCTCTAAAATATGCATGATGCTAAAATGAATATTTAGAAGAAAAATATTTGGGAAACTATTATACAAACAATTCATTTTCTCATCTGTGTAGTTATAAACATGGCAGAATTGTCTGTTTTTGCCTTTTTTTTGTTTTTATTGAGCTATACCCTTTCCCCACTCCACTCCCCCATTCCCTCCCCCCTTCTTCTTTCTCCCATGCTCCTCAACTCCCAATTTACAAGGAGATCTTATCTTTTTCTCCTTCATATGTAGGCTCATGTATGTCTCCCTTAGGGTCTTTGTTTTCTAGGTTTCTGGGGTTGTGGATTGAAGGTTGGTTTTCCTTGTTTTATGTTTAAAAGCCACTTATAAGTGATTGCATATTATTTTTGTCTTTTGACATCTGGGATACCTTACTCAATATGTTTTTTTTTCTAGATCAACCCATTTGCCTGAAAATTTCAAAATGTTATTATATTTAACTACTGAGTAGTATTCCATTATGAAAATGTACATTTTTTCAGTTCTTCAGTTGAGGGGCATCTAGGTTGTTTCCAAGTTCTGGCTATTTCAAATAATGTTGCTATGAACATAGTTGTGTAAATGTTCT